>NC_089318.1:12206070-12506070 GCF_036669915.1 Pocillopora verrucosa | reverse complement strand
GGGATGTTGAGAGAAAATCAAAAAGGTACGTGGACAGAGGCGGGTGATAAACAAACTTTTCGAGTGTTCTCCTAACATCCCAAATAGGTTATTATGCCGATAAACCGATAGAAAATAAGCTTTATTCCTTTTATGAAATAAACTAATGCGAAACACATTATTTCTCGGCGAATATTTATTTTTATAACCTGATCAAGTTGATTCTTCTCTTTACATTCAACAACTTACGCGCGAGGACCAATCTTAAAAATTTTACCATCTTGATCAAGCCGAAGAAATAAGCTAGCGCCGAATTTTCTCAAACCTTTCCATAAAACATGAAAGAGGATAGCAAAAACCAAAGTTTTCACCGCTTTCTATGAAAAAGCAATGTTTTCTGTTTTATCAGAAAAGACATTACTCATTCATGAGTAGTAATTGTGGCTGAGTGAACGCAGCTGTGTTTTGTTATATGGGAAAATTGACGGACGGAAAATTGCAACAGTGTTCTAGCGGACGCCTATTTGTGTTACCCGCAGCAAGTGGGTCTGCAGTTGCCTGGTCATCGCCAAGAGCTACTGTAAGGACCTTACTGCGGGTGCAAAGCTGTTTTACGTAATGTTTAAAAAACGAGCAGGAGTGTTTTATCGGGTTTAAAACCACGAGGCGCAGCCGAGTGGTTTTTGACCCGATAAAACACGTGCTGCGAGTTTTTTGAACGGCTTCAAAACATTCTTGGAAAAGCGTGTGTCAAGAGAGTTCATAACAATTATGCTTTTGTGAACGTTAGAAATTAGCATACGAGAAAAACTGATCTGAACTGATCCAACTGATCTTGAATTCGAAGTTTCAGATGATGTATTGTCTAATATGCCTTTACCAGATTACTGTACTAATGGAATAGAGAATTTTTCCAGATGTGTATTTCACAACTGTACTATTAATTTGGTGCAAAAGTAAATTTACTGTGTGAAATTTGTTGAAAGAACATTAAATATGTTCCGACCATTTGTTGTGTCAGTTTCTGTTGATAATTAATAAATATTCATAAGTCACGTGCAGTGTCTTTATATCTGATAAAACACCGCATACTAATAAGGATGAGGTTTATCGATATAAAGTCACTGCACGTGATGTATTATCTACCATTTGATAGGTTAATGGGCTTATGAATTATTAATGAGTTTTTGAAGGAAAGCATATTGTCATGAGGTGGTGGCCTATGACTGCGGTGCACCATTTTTACACGTTTCCAACATGGCGGGCTTACCATGTGATTGCAGAAAGAGAGGACCTATACTCAAGGGTGTAATTCCTTGTGAATCGCATCCCATTCTTTTTTTTTTTTTTTTTTTTTTTTTGCTTCCTTGCACCTGACCAAAAAGCACACCTTACATTCCTCACAGATAGGACTAATCATTAAGTACATCGCACCCCTCTCGACATTTCTCCAAAAACTGCGTTTGAAGTGAACGGTTTCTCATTTGCGAAATTGTATGCTGTGTTTGTTTGCTGGCGTGAAGTCGGTAACATAGCCTTTCAGTATCGTAGAAACTGTAACAGATTTGACTAATAATTGTTAATTTCTGACTTAGCCTGAGCAGCAATGAGCAAAAGAAGGCATTTTGGCAGTACTGGGAATACTCCAGGCAAGACAGCCTCGAAAAAAGGCTGAAACGAACCAGCGGAAAAAACGTCGACAAAAGAGAAGCTTGAAGAAGTTTGTTTTCCAGCAAAAGCACCTCTTCTAGTACCATGCGACCCGTAGAATGATAAAGAGAAGAAACTTCAGCATTGGTCGAATATGTGGCCCTGAATTGGGAAGGATCACACACAAAAGGCTAGCAATTTCTTATAATGAAAGTTTCAAAGGGACACTTGTGCTAAGCTGATTGTAGATGCCACTTCTACTGCCCTTTTTTTTTTAATTTCCATGCCTGCTCCCTTTTGCCCTCTCACTTCAGTGCTATGTTTTTTTTTCTACCAAAAGTTCCTCTCGCTTTCTGAGATTAAAGTTTGGGAGAGTTACAAGATTTGGTGAATGCATCGATAATGAGAAGAATCGAAGCGCAAAATTGGAACACCTCAGCTGCTCACAAATTTGTAACAACTCAGCGGCATTCTAGTAAGCGGCCTCCAGTTTTAAAATTTTGAACCAGAAAACTATGAACTTATGTGATACCATCAGTCTTCTAGTCTACGTAGTCTAACCCTTCTGGCATTCTTTTTTTTTTTTTTTTTTTTCTTTTTTCAGCGATCTTTGCGGGAAGAGAAAATCTATCCAAGACAACAAACGGTTTTACGGTCGGTGGTTCTTTAGACAGATTTGCGCGCGTATTTGTTAAAATTATTTGTAATAGCATAAATGGTTAGCTTAACTGTTGCGATATGGACGCGAAAAAAGCACTACGTTGCTGAACGACTGAGTGCATGATTCCATCTCCGAAATCAAACCTGCTGCAATCTGCAGAGGAAACAGTAAGTACTATCAGTCAATGCTTTCTTTACCTGCAATCATCCTTGCAAATTGCGACCGTGACTCGTGAAAACACACTACGTTCAGGAGTTACAATACAATGATTTGAACCAACTTTGGGTGAGACTAGAAAGGCCGACATTGATCAACTCTTTTGCTAAGATTCTCTTGCGAAAAAAAAACCTTCCTATCACTCATACCTGATCGAAAATTTTATCACTTTAAGTGGCTGAAAACAGTTTCTCTATGCTCTGACCGGCTATCTTCAGAGCGCTCAAGATCAAAATTTAATCTTTTGCAGTCAAACGATTCTCGCACGTAATATAGTGTTAAAAACTGAGTTGAAAACGTAAATTAGCCACCGTAAAGAGTTTAAAGGCTGACGTATGGGGCGTTAGCCCTTCGTCAGAGCGATTGATTCTCACACGTGTCGACTAAAAGTTTGCCGAGTTTTGAAATAATGGGGGTCGCACGAAAATCGTTATTAGAGTCTTATTCGATCTACTCCTGAATCAAGCACGCCAATCTGCAGAAAGAATCAGTGTTATCCCTCGCTGCCTCAGAAGAGTTTCTTGAGTTGCGATCGATTAAACTAAAGTATTTTCCATTGTCTGCTTGCAATACTACGATTCCATCTGATTGATCATGTACTGTAAACTGGCTGAAAATACATGTATCAGGATGTGTCTTGAAAGCTTCAATATAATCGACATTTCCACGTCTTACTCTCGACAAATACTTCCCATTGTCTGTCGTAAGCATCAGCTTTCCATTGGACTCCGTGGCTACAAATCTTGTGGTACTATCCGTCTGACATTTTGCCATCTCAATGTAATCAATTTCTGATCGGTGTTTACGACTGGGATACTTGCCATTGTAACCTTTCAAGGCTACAACAACTATCCAGGATCCATCCAGGCTAAGAGTGACATCTAAGATAGTATATGGGGCAAAAGAAAGAATATTCACAAAAACTTTGTTTTGAAGTGAGTTAGAGTGAACCTACAATCACGGGGCGTAGCGAGGGGTACGCTCAAGACGAAAGCAAGCCGAAGAGCGGGAGACTGGAGCAGGGCAATCCTCTCGTGAAAACATGGTTTGAAAATCTGCAAAATTTAATGTTTCTTTTTATCTTTTTATTTTGTAACTGATAAATTAAAATTTACCGGAACTTTACTCACTTTGCTCGCAGAACTTTCCATAGGAACCCGCTGCACAGACGCACGTGGAATCATTACTGCAATCTCTGTGCGCTGGTTGCCAGGTCTCTTCGTTCCTGCACGGGTTATAAAGACAGGAAAGCTACATAGAGTTAAATGCGCTTTATGTAAACTACTCATTTACCTCGGAATGAGTGATAAAAAAAAGCAACTTTCCTATTTAGTTCAGCTAAAGGAAGCATGGAATCCAAATAAAGTTGTCAGATTTCATTGTTCACTCCAAAGCCCCTTTTTGTCGCTTTTAAGTGTTAAATGTCTATTGCTTTTATAAATCCAGTATCCTTCTGAAAAACTGGTTGTTACTGAGAAGACCTTACGGTGCATCTCCAGTCAGGAGGGAACGGAAAAAACATCTCGCAAATCTCAACACTCGCAGCCATATTGTGAGGGCACTTTGTCGTCAATTTTCAATCTCGAAAAAATTGTTTGCTGTCGCCATAAGTGTGCTAAATAGGATCGTTAAGCATGCTCCGGCTATCGATGAATTTATTAACTATGTTATAACAAGAAACGCCGTGGAAAGTTTGTGTGCCTTACTCATGAAATGTGGCCTATTACAGAGAAGATACCAACCTCGAACATTCAAACAAATTCCAATGCTCCAAACTCCAAACAAACTCCGTAATGAGTTCTTCCTTTCTTTTGGTCTCCTCACTTTAATGATGTATTTCATCCTTTCGTCTTGTATAAATTTACCTTATCAGTAATCTTTTCTCATTTGCACGTTATTTGATGATGGTGACATGTCATCGCCGAAAGGTCACGTTTTAATAGCTGAAAAAACGGCAAGGAAACAGATTATCAACCAACAAAGGACAAATTACTATTGTCATGGATAAAAATGACTAACACGCAGAAACGGACGCACTTATGGCTAACGTTCGCTGTTTTAATTTCAAAAGAATCACATTCATAATAACGCACTAAAGGGCACCTAAAATAACTGTTTTTTGAGAAATGGTGATGTAGAACATCGAGGAACGCGCTCTTTCGTTTTGCCTACAAACGATACCGAGTCGGCTCATGTAAGGTTCAAGTGGGATTAAAAGTAACGGTAACAGTAAACTGTTGAGAACCAAAGTCTAACAATCGTCAATAGGACAACAAAATTTTACCAATTGTTTGATAAGTTACGTATATCACATAATTGAGTCTAAAGTTCCGTTAATATAACGCTTGAATTTTCTTGGAAAAACTTTCATTAGCAGAATAGAGATTTCCCCTATCTCAGGCTTTGTTAACTTATCTTTTCCATGTCACAAAAACATTCAAAACAAAAAAAAATTAAAACAAAACTTTAAAACTAAACAAAACAAATTCACATTTTTGGAAATACCAGTCAATTCCCCTGTCTCAATGAGTACCTCAAAAAAGAAGCCAAACGTAGTATTCTGTTTGTAATTCGGACCAACTGTGATTTCTTAAAATCTCACGAGACAATGCATCCATTCCAAAAAAGTACATTAATAGGTTACAGTTTTTTCTCCGAAAGAGGCGTTATTGATATGTTAATCCGTCGATGTCAGAGATCAATCAGGCGAAATTTAGAAATGCCATCAGAAAAGCGTTGGAAATACAAATTTTCTCTCTTAATTTCGTCCCTTTTGTTGTTTCCGAGGAATGTGAACAACTCACTCTTATGATTATATGTTTGATTTCGATGGGGACGTTGACATTGGACGCTGCATATACTATCTGTGATAGCACTAGTGACCTAATGATCAAAGCTTTTCCAAACAATGTAAAGTTTCTTGCTTTCCATACATCCAGCTTTGTCTGAAATTTTGAAAGTTATAAAGCTTATTCTTGTTTTCATCATAGGAGAACGTATTCCTCATCTAATGCAGCAGCACTATACCCCGAGGAAAGGGTAACTAAAATAAACCTAGTTACACTACTAACCACACAGAAAATTCAGTGAAAGCAGTGATATTTTACAGAAAGTTGTAAAACAAAATTACATTAAATAAAAAAAAAAGAAATTGGTCAAACCTAAGACTGACCGACGTAGACCGTAAGAGTGCTCCTTTTACTTCAAAACAATGGAATTTTTTGGATGCAGCTTGCAAGACATAGACATTCTTGGCGGTTGGGTTGTTGGAAAAAAAGATTTGCATAATCATTTACTGTTCTAAAACAAAGGCAATCAATTGTTTTCGCCATATTATCCAAGAACTCTATGCATGATAAAGTTGGGGGCTGTGCGGAAATCTTGCAGCTTTTTTCACAATGAAGGGACCTCAAAAAGTGTTGATAAAATTTAAGGAGACTCGAAAGGGTTTATATGCCAGGGGAGACTGGTTCTAAACTGATGCATCCCACGCGCAATTTTTTCCCACGAAATTTTGTAGCGCGAGTTGTAAACAGCAATAGCGGCTGCGAATCAAATGAAAATTGCGGTGTCCGGTCGTTTCATTCGGTTCGCAGAGGTATGCATTTGTTTTATTTAAAACTGAGGTTTGTATTCGCTCTAATATAATATTCTGTCTCGGAACGACTTGAAGTAACGTGAGTTTGTATTGACTCGACTTTACATGTGTAACGAATCGACTTCGATTTGTACCAAACGACTTTTATCGAAACGACCGTGAACCAAAATTGCCTCATTCAGCATTTATTTTCATCAGCTGAGTGAGGCTATTTCTGTATAGAAAGGGGAATTGTTCCATCTAAAAAAAGTGAAAGTTAGACCAACAAATAACTCGGGCAAAAGAGACATCAGGAAGGCGAAGTCATTAGGGTACTAACCGGCAAAAGGAAGCAAAACGGCAGAATTTGATTCGTATAGAGTTCCAAAGCTACGCCATACATTCTGATCGTTTGGCCAATGAGATCAAAGTATTACACAACATTCATACCACACCATTCATTTGCACCAATAAGCACACAAAGAAAACCGTCAAAATGCAGTCATCAGGGATTATCGACATAGAGGTGTTTCGAATCAGCGGTATTAGGGATCTTAAGGTCCGAGGACGGCGGATGTCTACGACGGCGGGCGGAAGTTTGAATGCGTGTTTACCTACTTCCGATAGCCGTTCCCCGTAAATTCCCGCTGTAGCTGTGTTGTCTGCGACAACAAAAAAACTAGTTTGCCATTTCGTACAAAACGTGCATTGATTACAGACCTTTTGTAAAACATCTTTAAAAATTTTCGAATATTTTGCGCATTACGGAGTAAATAATTAACAATAAATGTGGTGAAACTCAACGCGAATTACGCTTAGTAAATGATAATCTCTCTATTATTTATGTTTGTGAAAGTGTCTTGCATGTTTGGTGAACAAAAAAGGGTTCTGCTTGCAGTTTTATCTTTAGAATCAGCATGGAGTGGACTGAAGGGGTTAAGTCTCTAAAGAAACTGTGGCGCTGCGTCGGTGGGAGAGTATAGCAGGTAATTTAAGCGATTGACGAAGGGCTAACACTCAAAACGTCAGCTTTTTTACTCTTTACGGTGGCCAATTTACATTTTCAACTCAGTTGTTAACACTTAATTACCTGTTTTTAAATTCGTCTAGTGTTTCAAAGCGCCTCAACGTTAAATTGTCACGCTAGGATTTCAATTGAGTTTCTGTTAGGAGGCGATTTATAGCGCGAAAGCAAATTATGGGAGGCGACGGAGCAGCGCTTTATGCAAACTAAGAAAATAGGATAACTTTCGTAGCGCGAAATTTGATTGCCCTAAAATTTGGTAGATGAATCTGACAGCGTCAGTAACGTGATTGAATACACGTAACCTGTTGAGCAAAATAAAAAGAAAGAAACTGGCAGAACATGACTTTGCGAAAAAAATCTGACCTCCTGCTAACACACAAAAAGATGAATAGGTATCAATTAGATGTCGGTTTGTGTAAACAAAAAAAAAATTGTGAGGAGATTATTCAGTTTTTCTTGCTTACGAAGCGCGAAATTTAAATATACTCGGATTGAACAGCCGAGTCGAATGGGAGAAATTGACGAGCGTGTGCGACTATTTCCACTCGCCATTGTTTTTTCTAACTCCTTTCGTTGAATTGAAATACGGAAAGAGAATGATACCCGTAAAACTACATGAATTAGCGACGCGCGAGCATTACCAGGTTTAAATCACACGCTAGAGGAAGGAGAATATGAACCTTTTTGTGCACATCAGGAACAAAATCTCATTCATGCAGCGCGAAATTTAAATGCACGCACATTAAACAATCGAGCAAATGACGATAGTCTTCTACATGATTCAACGGCGTGGTAGGCTTCGGACGTTAATACCAGGTTACACATGCTCTCATCACCTTTGCATCGCACAGTGAGCTTCTAATTGAATATGTCTTTCGCCAGTTTTAAGCAATATAAAGGAAAAACGGTGACATCTCTTTACTTCAGATACGAAAGCTACAGTCGCCCCACCATCCACCCCACCGTGACTATTTACATCCTAAAAAAATTTACTAGAATCACCCCCACGGGGAGGATTTGTCTTATCATCAGTTTTGCCGATGGTTTAAATCTGCCGCTCGTATGATAATCGGAAATTTTGAAAAATCCCGCGTGTATTTTAAAGCTGTTTCCGCCATTGTTCCAAAGTAGCCATATACGGTCATTTTTAATTTTTAAACAAAGCCTGCTTAACTTTAAGTTGATCCGCTTTTCTTGATACGGAGTGACATTGAAAAAGCACTTGAGGAGATAGTAGAAAAAGAAGTTGTGGTTGAAGAAACAGCGCAAAATGACAAAAAGAAAGTCGATAGTGCCAAAGCAGCGGAAATGAGATACAGAGCTCTTGAGAACCTTGGCGGGACACAGAAAAGAAAAGACAGAGGAAAGATGAGGTAGAGAATGAAACAGCAGCAAGAGCAAAACGTCAAGAAGTGGTAGTAACACGGTGGCATATTTGCGAGAAAAGAACAACCTCATGCAGAAATGGAAAATGAAAGAAATGCAGCTACAGGAGCAGCGACTAGAGGTTGAAAGTAAGAAGGAGGAGCAGTCCAAAAAGCAACATCACGATTTGATGCAGGTCATGCTGCAGCAAACTAAACAGCAACAAGAACAAATGCAAAATTTTCAGACGATGTTCACGCTAATGCTGCAGTAGTAGTCTCAAATTATCATAAAACTTCTAAAAAAATAAAACTAAGTCATGGCCTGATTTTGTACTATGATGAATGTAGTTTTCAGCAATTTCAGGCACATGTCTTTTGATTTTGTTTTGTACACTAGCTTTTATTTTATTGTTAGGTTTTCCATGTTATATCAGCTTCATGTTCAGACTTCCTGATTCAAATAAACTTGTATTCTATATACAAGGCTAAAAGGTTTAAAAAAAAAATTAAAATGTTTAAACCAAACGTTTTCGGCTGTTTGCCATCATCAGAGTTAAAAAGATGACCGTCCACACGTACATACATATCTTATGTAATTCCCGATGGGAAAAGTTTGGAGACATAAAAAATAACTTGTTTGTTCAAACTGGGGCGGAATTGTTGGATCATTAGTCCCTCGACGATCCTACTCCTGTGGAATGTTTGTGCTGAGGAGAGAACACGCCAAGTGAAAGAATGTGATGGGTTTTCTCGCAGTTGTTTTGCAGGTTCAGAGGTGTGAGTAGGATTTGAATGCTCCGCAATTCTTACTGCTAAGTTTCTCACAGTCTCGCCAATGTAATCAACGCCACAAGAGCAATCACCTTTGTAAACAACTTTGGATCTGTGAGTGTTTTTGTCTTTGTTGTTAAAGAGGCTTTTGATTTACCTTGTTTGCCACAGGATTATAAAGATGAAATTGAAATTAGTAAACTTGTTTAGTTTTTCAATAAACGTCTTGCTGAGTTTTTTCGTTTTTACCGCAAAAAGGAAGCTTGATGAAAACTTTCTTTCGTTCTTCGAAGAGAAAATTCGGAATTAAGTTGTCATCTTGTGACGAGTCGTTTAGAAAGTTGTTGATTGTATGCGAAATAAAACGTTTCGGATAACCTGCATTGATGAAAGAAGTTTCTAGAGTTTTTGTGTCCTTGTCAAAATCGGTAGAGATACGTTTGGCTCTATGGGGTGCGCCAGTGATGCAATTCCTTTTCCACTTGGTAGGGACCTCAGATTTCCAATGTGTTGGTAGTTTCCCCGGTTTCTTGAAGACGCTGCAATTGAACTTGTTGGTATAACTAAAGGCAGTATCGAGGAAGTGGTCGGGGTTTTCCTCGACGGTGAAAACAAAGTTAGGATGGTAGCGATTTAACCGTTCAAATAGAACATCAGGCTCGTCCTTTTTCTTCTTAGAGAAACAATCATCAACATACCGGTCATAGAATGGTGTGTTGAAAGGTCGGACTACGTCAGCTTCTAATTTAGCCATGAAAATGTTTGCAAGGACTGGAGATAGTGGGTTGCCCATGCCGCATCCATCAATTTGTTTATATAGATTGTCATTAAAACTGAAAACTGTGTTCTTGGTGACATTACAGAGAAGGCGTCTGAAGAGTAACTTTTAGCTGAGTTGTGGTAACTTGTTGTTGGTGTAGATTTCATGAATGATGTGGTCAATGGTTTCATCGAGCGGAACTTCAGTAAAGAGAGAGGACACATCATATGAGACCAATACTTCATCGTCATCAACAGTTCTGTTACTTAGACGCTCAGCGAAATCGGTGGTGGTTTTGATGCTGTATTCGTTCTCAGTGAGAGGAAGTAAGTAAGAGGCTTGGAACTTGGCGGTTTCGTAATAAAAGGTTCCACAAGTGCTGACAATCGGTCGAAGTTTCAGATTATCCTTCGTAATTTGCTCAGGGTTCTGGAATTTGTAGGTTTTGGCAGTCCCATATAGGAAGGCAGGCTGGTTTGATGTCGGTTTGATCTTATTCAGTGGCAGAGATGACTTGAAGCATCCGTGATAACTTGACTCGAGAGGTTAATGATAGGTACTGAAAAGTCTTTCGGCTCATGTTAAGGATCAAATAAACTTGATTTAAGACTTAAGGTTACAGACACTGGACGTTATGTGTTCCTGATCAAGCAAAATGATCGTGAATAGTGGAAGGGTGTAAAGCAAAATACTCTGAAGTTGAGTTGCCGTACATACAGGTTAAGGCGTTTCGCAGAGTGGCAGCCACAATGTAAATTTTGCCAACCACAATGTAAATTTTGCCAACCGCACAAAGTGAGATCTTCAAATTTTTCTTAAAGTCTAAAAATATAAAATAATTTACAATGTCCCCAAAAAGCCACTCGACAGACATGCGAACAGAGCTCATGGCTTTGTTGTATAGCTCCATTTGTGGTGTAATTCCTGCGCCTCGGTAAGGTACCTGGAGGTGAACACGCAGAGGATAGGCCGGGTCGCCATAGAGAGCCATTGGTTCTCTTGTTGTTAGAACGCATGTTGCTCATCAAGAAGACCAGAATCGACCAACATGGCTGAATCATGCTTTTTGCCATCTAAAATGAGATCAACATAAGTGATATTGTAGTTTATGGTTGGCATGAAATTTTAAAATTCAACCACACAGATTTATTACTTCAATTATAAAATTACCCACTGGGTCATACATTTTGGCTGTCATACCATGGGATAGTACCACAGATTGGTATTTTAGACCATGTACTCGCTTATGCCCATTGTACACAATCCTTTGGTTTTGGTCAGGTCACAAATTAGCCGTACTGTTCCGTCTATAAAACCAAAACAGTTGAGTAGTGGACTACCGTTTTGTTGAATTGGACGAGGGTACGTTTCTAGAAGTGCTGGGTTCAGGAGTGTATCGTTCCACCGAGTTATTCTGTGATTGTGTTCCGGATAAATTGTATCCACCACAAGGCTGGAAATCATACTAAGCTCTGGAATTGGGCAGCCGAATCGTGGAATTTAATCACTAAGTCTACATGGGTAGGCAAACCTTCGAAGTGCGATACACAACCCTTTAATTCCATCGCATATTGTTCCTTGCTGACGTGTAAAGTAGTTAGAAAGACGTAGGGCCTCAGAGAGGACGGGAAGGTCACTCTTACGAAAACAAAACTCGAATAAACACTCACTGTCATCCATATCATTAAGGTCAAATTTCCCATAACTTTCATAAGGAAAATCTGGGTTTTTGGTTGTGTTAACGTCATAAAGAAGAAGGAACTCGTTCTCTGATATTTCGCCATCATCGAAACTTTTGCAGAAGAATGCTACGAATCTCTCTAAAGGCAGACATGACTGAAGTACTTTATGATAAAAATCGAAAATATGTAAACAATGCCACCCGCGCCTTCGACTTGGTCTCTTAAGGATTTTTCGCGCCTTGCGACGGGAACCTCTTCCCAGTACCCCTCGGTCATGACAGTCGTCGTAGACATCCGCCGTCCTCAAATCTTAAGGTCCCTATTGTTCAAAATGCGTGACCGGATAAAAAAGTATGAGCTAATATTGCAAAAACCGGAAAACCGGACGAACACTCTTAAAATTGCCTAAAATAGTTTCATACAAATATTGAAACATTATCCTGATGACAAGATCAACAGTTCTGATGTCTTTTATTAGTAGGCACTCGCCTCTAATTGCGGAAAACCCTCTCGAGTTTCCTTTTAAACACAAGAGCAAAGGCCCTAAGTGCTAGCGACAGTCTTATATTTGTAAAGGGGTACGTTTCGAACTTGATTGGCCACAATAAATCGACAAGAGCCTAAAAGAGAGCCAATAAGCGCCAAGTTCTTTCAAACCGATGAAAACTAAATGTAAAGCATAAGCTAAAGGGGAACTATCCCTCATTGTGAACCCAGAAGGAAATAAGAACCAGACGAAAACTTCAGTTGTTTTCCTCAACATTTAATTTGAGTGTAATTTATACCCATTTTGATTCACAAATTACATCCCACGTGAATATTCAACCATTCACGCTTCCACACGAAAATAAAATCAATTTAAAGTAAAACAGCTGTTAAACATGCGGCGAATTTTAATTTTCGCAAGACCTTAACCTGTAAAGGGGTAAGTTTCGAACTTGATTGGCCACAATAAATTGGCAAGAACCTAATAGAGAGCCAATAAGCGCCAAGTTCTTTTGAACAGTTGAAAATTAGATTTAAAGCACAAGCTAAAGGGGAACTATCCTTCATTGTGTACCCAGAAGTAAATAAAAACCAGACGAAAACTTCAGTCGTTTTCCTCTACATTTAATTTGAATGTACATACAACTTGAAAAGCGACTTTAATGGGACACTTAGAGCGGATGGAAAGCTAAACTTCACCAAGTACCTCAGCCATCCATTATGTCTGCTGATTTCAAGCGTCATCTTATTTTCTTTCTCTTCTCTTCTTTTTTCACAGCAGCTGACTGTTCTTCAGGTAAATATATTATCATTTGTTAGGTCTCATTCAAATTTTTCTACCAAGATCCCTTTCTAAACGGAAGCCGTAGATGAGGCGGGCTCTTCCAAAAGAAGAAAAAATCGAAAACCAAAAACGTGCACAACATTTTTTACACGTGATTTTTTCCCAAAATGTCATGACGAAGATTAATGATACCCACGCTAGATCACAATTTATTCCAAAAAGACTACGTTTCCAAGCTATACGATATCTTTTACATATAAGCCTTCCTTATCTTCTTATAATCTCTTATAGCGGTTGAATGTAGAGTAAATTTCAATTTTCTGTAATCTTGCATCAGTCAAAAATTACAAATAAGATCATCGGAAAACTGGGATTTAAAACAGTGTTTTTTGGTAAGAATATTTATCAGTCGCATTTCCATGCACCTTCATGAGCACCTGTTTTAATTTGAACAAAATTTCGATTTGATCCTGTTTTGCATCGTTTGCTGAAACGTTATTTTACATTACCATCCTCGTCCCAGTTTAAAACAACATGAAATTTGCGAGCTTAGTTATACAAGGAGAAGATTAGAATAAACCACGCATAAAAGGATTTTATAAAGAGCTAATTGAGATAAGATATTTTAGCATTCAGGTGGTCTCCTTTATGGGGGCATTCTTAAAACTTCCCTCGCTACTTAAAATTTCATGTTTGCTTTCTACGTAGCCAAATAACGTAACTGATTTAGAAATCGTCTTCCTTTTAAGGAAATGTTCTCAAGCAAAGCGTTCTCCCAAGAACATATGCATTTCAAACTTAGTTTATCACACTGCACCTGTCTGACTAATAAATTGGGCTTCTGGAGCGCGAACGCGAAAGAGAAACCGAGGGAAAATCCCACTTTATTAGTCACTTGTAAGGCAATCACCTTTTTTGCACCCAGCATCGGCCCGAGTTCAACAATTCATTTTCAAAGAATAGTGTCTCTTGGATACGTTATTCTTTGTTTTAAATTATAAAGTACAGATACGAGAAGGGTCTTGGCTAATATATTTCACTTATGCCAAATGTTAACTGAAGACTTCGACCTGTACAGACTAGCAAGAGCCTCTGTCCATCGCAATTCGACTGGAAAATAGTAATTCATGTAAAATAGCATATCATTTAAATAAAACTAAATTTCCTCGTTTTAATCACCTCAGAAATAAACAGTTTGAAGCAAGACTTGATCCTGTTGGGAAGATATTCAACCAGCGTCACTTTTCAAGAGAAGAATTCCATTATTTGACCGCACCTCGAGTGGGGCTATTCATTTTGTACGACCTGTTAGATTGTACATTTGAATGTGTCAGAAACGCTTCGTGCCTTGCGATAAACATGGCCGCCTCCAAAGGAGCAAATGGAAAGTTTTGGTGCGAATTGGTGTCCTCTGATAAGTACAGAGACGCCGGGAATTACAACGAAAACAAGAGTTCGCAGCATTTGTCTTTTCAGGTAAGAACTCTTTCTAACGCAGTTGCAGCTGATAATTTTAAAAAGATTTTCACCAAAAGTACTGTCCAGGTATTTCATGGTCTTTACGAAAGATACTTTCTGTTTATTCCAGTCTCATTGTTCTTCTTCGCCATGCCTAAACGGAGGAATCTGCATCCCTAATTACAAATACAATTCTTACGACTGTCGCTGTGAACAAGGTTTCTATGGGGACTATTGTGAGAAAGGTAAATATGACATAACGCACGCATGAGTCCCAGCTATTTCCTATGGAGCTACCATGGTAAAATTCCTTACGTGCAGCACGGCCGTGCATCTATCACGTGACGTGTGCAATCTCACTTAGGCTTATAGTTCCCGTCGAGTTTTAAAACTTTCAGGATTAGTTTTCCATTCTATCCCGTTTGAAATAGACCTTTTTGAGCTCAAAATGAGAAGAGAATATGCCAAATAATACTCGTTTTGAAAATGCATTGAGAATATAGCTCTATCAAGCGAAGAAATTAGTTTTGGAGTTGACGATTCTTCATTCTTAAACGGAGTCCGAATCATGGCTGATAACAAAACTGAGTTTTCTGAATTCCAACTGAGACTTTGCAACTTGGAGCCTCTTCATCAGAATTAACGGTAATTATTATTTTGAAGTGTTAAAATATCCCAAAAGTGTAGTTCAATGGAAGATTTTCTTTGGAAATAACACCAATTTCAGAATTTTCAACACAAAGCTACCCAATTTTCTAATGGTAAATTCTTTTAAACAACAATTCCAGTAGGGTAAATCTGCTGCACAGCGCCGGTTCAAAAGAAAGTTCTAATTTTAATTTTAAAAGACAAACCTACGCAATTTTCTGGCCGTAAACAACGATTCAAGCATGCTGAATCCACCATGTCTACTATGCGGTCACCTACATGCAAAAAATTCGTTCGTTTTTCGCTTTCGAACAAAAAATTTCCAATTTTTTTTTGGATATGGATTTGGTCTCGAAATATTCATTGGTCGTCTTCGCCTTGTTATTTATTCATAGTTTTCGAGTAGAACACGATTACTTGGTAAACTCGACACACTTATATTAAACTCGTTTTTTTCCAGGACAACTTGTCTGCACTCAAGAAGCTACAGTGCTCTCGTGCTCTCCAAACTTCCCGCGTGCATTCATACTTCGACATACGCATGCTAAGCATGGACTCATTCTATATTGATATATGCATGTCTGTCTTCCTCTAGCTCTATCTAGTGCAAGGTGTCGCCAAATAGTATTTCGTTATTTTTATTGTCTCTACTTGCCCCCTGATCATCCATCCCAAATTTCGACAGTTAGTTTTATTAACAAGTGCGACATTTTTATTACAAATTGCGACAGAACGATCGATGAGCCAGCCAACCTGCACGTGCGAACATTACTTTTCAAATGTGTGGTCTATATGCATGTTTACTAATGATAATCTACTAAACTTGCTGACTGTAGAAAATCTTTTTGATAAAAATGCAGTTAGCAACAATAAAAGAGGTTGACCCCTACAAAAGAAAGTTTCGGGCTAATAGAAAAAAATCTGTTTCTCATAGAAGGTTTTTCTGAAAAGGCGAACCGTCCATGAAAGTGATGTGGAAAATCATGGGTTAACAGGCTGTACTTACTGTTCGTAGGATATGGATTAAAGTAGCTGGAAATTTTACTCTAGATGTACTAGAGCTAGATAAATGGATGAATAATTTGATTACAAAAAAAGAAAACACGAATTCCTTTTTTCCCAAGCCTTAAAGTCTTGCATGGAACTGTATGATGTCTACAGGTTAGTTTCCTTCTGAACATGTTTATATCATTTGAACTCAAAAATTATCATCAGGTAAAACATTTGACATGATTATTATTGTACTGCCTGTAAGTGATATTGTCACAACCACTCTAATGACATTATCTGCAAACTTCTCACTTGATAAGCTCAACTGTGAAGTCATATGTAACAAATAATACATGCAAAGTTGTTTAAGCACTCTTTGCTATCTGCCACTGCCTTCGTGCTGTCCTTTTTGTGTTGCAGGATTGTGGGCTTGCTGTGAGACTGTAACATGAGTGGAAAAAACGACTGGTCTTTTTGAGTGAAATCACACTTGCGATGAGACATGAAGTCCCCTTCCCGCTCCAGTTTCCCTTCGGAGGCTCTGTTACAGTGTTTTGGGTATCCCCGAGTTTTGGGTATCCCCGTACCCAAAACAGTAGTGTTTTGGATATCCCCTTTGGGAAAACGCAAAACGCCTGAAAATTGAATTAAATGGGAGAATGCGGCAAGTAACATGGCCCCTCTCTATTATTTGTCGTGAGCAAAAAATAATTGCTTGCAGACGTCAGAAAATTGTCATCCAAAGTTAACTCTCGCGCTTTAGATTGTCAGTGGATGGTGATGAGAAGTGTTCATTTGTTGTGCAGTATCTTGGAATTGAAAGTCACAATTATTAATATCTGGCAACAGTTAAACTTATATCATTTTAAAATTTCATAATGTGCACGTGAGGAGAAAGAAGTTTAAGGGTCATAACCTCGCCCCTTGCGTCTGGATTGTCTTTTTTTATCACTATAATCTTTAAAGGGTCGAACTGGAGAAGAACGGTTCTGATTTTAAGCCGAAGTGTACATGTATGATGGAACTACACTTCAATAAAATAGCCTACCTTGCCACGGCTGTATCATTCGTTGACTTCGTTGGGATACACCAGTGATTGAACAGTTCTGTGCTTACTGGCCTGACGAATAAGCCTAAAAATGAAAAATTCGGGCGGAATACTTATCTGATAACTTGCCCGATTCCTCTGAAAAGACTTACCGCTTGGATATAATACTCCCTCTTCAATTTCCACTAATGATAAGGGAAATTAAAGCACTCAGCCTTTCCTCATTTGAAGTGAGGAAGATATAAGAAAGACAGATCTTAAGATTTCCGCTGTAACAGATTGCACTCGGGGTCCGCTAGGCGTGGTAACAACTTTCTACTAGACCACCGAGGTGGAAATTTAAACTATCTGTAAATCTATAGCGAATGGGGAATGAACTCTAGTTTATGGTGTAATATACCTAATCGGCTAAATTGCATGGTGATGTCATGTGATCTGAAATGGGTACATGCGAAGTGAAATGTTTGTTTGGATCTGGTGGTTTACTTTCAAACGCGATGCCTTACTCTTGCTGAGCTTTCATTTCACAGTCTACAAATTCATTGCAAGCCTTTAATATCTCAATAGATTGCAAAATCGAGAAGAGATCCAGACCATTTCAATGTAAGTGTATAGTACACACGACAATTTCAAGTGCGCACTTCCGATCTGAAGGTTTCATCCATCTGTTTCAGTTATCCCTGTCCTGGTATATGACCGTAAAGGTCATATGGAAGATATATTCCTCTACAGGGACTGACATTCTAACTACCTCAGCAAACTGTAATCATCAGAATTACAGGCCAAGTCATATTTACTGAGTGCTCAAGTTTCCCAATGAATCACCTTTGTTACAGCCGAGGAGTTCACTTCTTTTCAGAGTTATCTTCAGCTGGACCATCCTGTTCCATGTGAAAACATCAAATGTTTCTCACTTATTCAAATAATTAATTGAATCAAGTAATTAGTCCTTTATAACCTGCTTTCTTCAGTTGTGCTCCAGAAACAGTAAATGATATGTAGAGAGAAGAATAAAGTTATTAAAACATTCTATTTTAAAAGAAAATTAATTATGGAGGTTAGTAGTGACGAAGACATCTGTAAAGCAAAAAAAATATATTTCACCCTGTTTGAATTTAAATCTAAAATCTAATTATCTTCCAACTGAATAGGAAACACCGCAATGTCTTATTCCTTCTACTACCATTCTAAATATCACAAACCAATCCCAAAACAAAATCTCTTCAAATTTTATAATCAATTGGTTCATGCTTAGCGTGCGTATATCGAGTTATGGATGCAAGCGGGAAGTTTGGAGAGCACGAGAGAGGCTTAGAAGTTTGGCACAGTCCCTTTTCATTTTGAGCTCCAAAAGATCTATCTCAAAGTTTGAGATTATAGAAAAAATTTAACAGTGTTGTTTACGGTAAGAAATTTAAGAGGGTTTATATAATTCACTCACTTATCTCTTCCAGCTTTAAAAATGTCTACACAGTGAAAACTCGGTTTAAAGAAGTGCCAAGGGACTGGGGAAAATTGTTAGTTACATCGAGGGTGATCTAGGGTTGCTTTAACAAATTTATGAAAAAACAACCAAAATGTTATATCGAGGGATGGTTAATAGGATTTTTTTGTTTTGTTTTGTTTTCGCGCTACCCAGCATTTTGGGATCGGAACATTTACTGCAAATAGCAGAGGGGCATTTTGTTGCGCATGTTCCGTAAATTTTAATTTGATGCGAGAAACCGCTGGTAAGCACCTGCGTCGGTTTTCAGCTCAGGAATCGCGAAAGAAAAGAAGCAGGAAAATATGTTGGAAAACAACAATGGATCGAGTATTTGAGACAACTTTTTTGGTAAATTTTCCCTCTGTAACCTAGATGGAAGCGGCAAAGTCTTAAAATAGTTGTGTGGTGAGCGGAAGGAAGTTATTTTCAAAAAGCAAAAGATTGTACAAACGACTTCGAGTCTTTTCTTGTGATTGTTTGGGCGATCGATGTAGATGATGTTATTTTTGAAGGATGCAAGAGGCCTTCCGAAGAGTACTTATAAATTGGATGGTATACTTTTATCGTCCCGTTGCTATCTCAAGTTATTGTTGATCATTTGAAGTACTCACTTTCCTGTGAGCGTTTTTTAGAGCTCCAACTGTACTGCTAATGCAATGTACTTCAATTTCAGCAAAAAAAAGTTTATGTTTTGTTTCACAAGTTTTTTTTGACATGAATCACAACCGGCGGGACCGGTTACCAAAACAAAAAAAGGTCAATGTCGAGTAAAGAAAAGTAAGACGACGTTAGTACTAGAGCCCTAAGCCCTTGTTAGAAAAGGAGGAATAATTGTGGATTTTAACGGAGTAAGGAAAAGTCTTTTCAATCATTAGTCTCGGAAATATCATCAGATATGGTCAATGATGTGTAAAAATTGTAAATTAAAACAAGTACTAGTTTGGGCTATAACTCACAGATGCAGAGCGCTCTCTCCCTAAGAAAGGACCATCATTTTGTTCAAACGGCTTTCTGCTTTTACAGAATGCTATCTTAAACCTCTTTCACAGAGTCTTCCATCTTTTGTTAAGGATTCTACGGATTTTATTTACAAAGTAGAAGATTTGAATGCAAAAGGCCCACTCCCTGAGGGGTCCCTACTTGTGCCTTGGGATGTAGTCTCAATGTTTCCGAACATCGACAACAATCTAGGTATTTCAGTAGTTAAGAGGGCACTTAATTCCAGATCTATTAACATTCCTTCCACTGATTGCTTAGTTGAAGCCGTTGAAATTTGCCTCAGGGTTAATAATTACCAGTTTTCTAGTCAGAGTTTTATTCAGAAACATGGCACGACCATAGGACCGAAAAACGCCAGCAGCTATGCAGATTTGGTTATGGGTGTCATCGATGATAAAGCCAAATTTGGAGGTAGCCTGAAACTTATGCTTTGGTGGGGATACAGGGATGATATTTTTGACATTTAGACTCAGGGCTTACCTAAATTATTGGAATTTACTGATTATATTAACGGTTTGTATCCTACTATCAAATTTGAATCGGTTTACTCTGACAGTCATTTGAATGTCCTTGCTCTCACGTTGCATTTTCGTGACGGGTTTATTAGCACTGATGTTTATGCTACACCCACTGATAGCCACCTCTACCTACCTTTTTCGAGTTCACACTCCATACATTGTAGGCTCCACTTGGACTGAATTTAAAGTAACATTTCGTAACCACAAGTCGAACATGCTGAAGAACAAAAGAACTTGTGAATTGGCTCTGAACATGAAATTTCTCAAATCAATTTCATTATTATTGAAAAAATTAGATCTTTTGAAAATTCCTTACATCTTGAACGATTATTACTCACTAGGGAAGCCTGTTGGACCGCGCAATTATTCACCCTTAATCCTCATGGTCTCAACAAACGGCGAGAATTTAGATCAAAACACCGCATGAATTACTACAATTGAGTAGTTGTGATTTGCCATTTTTCCAACATGACGTATTTTATTTTAATTTTACTCCATTATCATTTTGATATTTGTTTATTCCTGCGTTCAAGGGCTCTTTTCAGGGATTCTGTTATGTTTGTCACCCGTTTTTCATTAAAAAAAAAGAGGGCCTCGGAGGGGGGGGTCATTTCTGCGGTTTAATTTTATTTTAATTTTACTCCATTATCATTTTGATATTTATTTATTCTTGAGTTCAAGGGCTCTTTTCAGGGATTCTGTTATGTTTGTCACCCGTTTTTCATTAAAAAAAAAAGAGGGCCTCGGAGGGGGGGTCATTTCTGCGGTTTGATGGCCCTTTCCTGGGATCCTGTTGTGATTTTTACCTGATTACATTCATTCAGAGGCCTTCAATGAGGAGCTTGTTACTCCGAAGGAAACACTACTAATTAAGTTAGTTCCTTTTTTTTTTCTCTAGTTTTTGTCACTTGTTTGTA
This sequence comes from Pocillopora verrucosa, assembly GCF_036669915.1. Taxonomy (NCBI): domain Eukaryota; kingdom Metazoa; phylum Cnidaria; class Anthozoa; order Scleractinia; family Pocilloporidae; genus Pocillopora; species Pocillopora verrucosa. Next base: position 12,485,046 of record NC_089318.1, on the reverse strand, counting down.
TTCACCTTATTTGTATTCACATGTCATCCATAGTTCTCTGTTCGCCTTTCATCGTTTAACCCTCCTCAGTTTGTAATTTAGACCTTTGTTGTATTACGTAACCTCAATCTTAAAATTTCTGTTTTGTATATAAGTCGCAATCATTGTAAATAGCCTTTTAGTTTTTAATTTTTAACCTGAAGAAGGCCGAACGGCCGAAATGTTGTGCATTAAACTCGTCCAGAACAGTCAAGAGTTGGCCTCTTCGTTACGTCCTTATAGTACACTTAACTACAAATTCACGTCGAGACATTGTATCCTGTGGATTCTCTTACTGGGAGTTCATCGTTAGGTATACCAATTTTACGCTGCTTATATATATATCTATTCAAAACCTGAATTATGAAGTCAACTTAACTTCAATGAGTTTTTTTCGACAAAAGAACACTTGAATGGAGTATAATGAAGTTATTTATTTTCTCTATTTCTCATACACGTGACTATGTGTGTCTTGAGAAAGACAATTTATTTATATTATAATCATCAAAATATTCTTATAATTTCAAATATAAAAAAAACAATCTGATATATATGTTATACCACTTTACAAGGAAAAAAAGCGATGTCGTTTGCGAATTCTGAAACATTAAAACCCCGTCCACACGAATCCGTTTTCGAAAAGAATGAACAGCATCAAAAACATATAAATATGCTCTCGTCCGCTATATTGATTTGAATTTAGGACGGGGGCCTGTCAAAGAGATTGCACGACGCTATCAGCCGACGTTGGCTGTTTACCTGAAAGACTTCTTCTGTCGGTTAGGACAAAGTCAATTAACGAGAAATTGTGAATTGAAAATAACGCCCATTGTTGTTTTTGCAATTATGATTCAACGTATTTTTCCATCTTGAGCCTTAGGGGCAACGCACTGTATGATTGTTATTCGCGCATTGTAGATTATTTTCTTTTCATTAATTAATGAAGTCGCCTTTTCTTGTCACTAAAGGGCAGTAATTGCGATAAAGTTGAGGCAGTAAAGGGTCAACAGCATTTTTTTTCGCTTCAACTCTGCTAGGATAAACTACTAGGTGGTGAACTGACGGTGGTGAGATTGACTTGGTGGCGACCTCGCTGGGGGCGAGTCTTCCTTGTGGCGATATGACTGTGTACCGCCAATGGATTTAGAGACTTTCTTTCCAATTTACAGTATGTTGTTTCCAGGAAAGGTTTTCATCAAGGGTCACTCCTAATAATATCACATCCTTTATTTGTTCAATATTACATTAATGTTAAGGTCTTGCCTTTCCTACCCGCGCTTTGAAACCATAGATGTAGATTTTGCGTGATTAAAGATAACTTGTTGGCTTGGCACTAAGCTATCAGTTTTATGAGCTCCACGTGAAAAGTGTTTTCTATCTATCGCGTGATCTATCGTCTATCACGTGACTGTACGTTTGTGCGTAAAAGTCTCTACATTAAACAAGCGCGACCAATTGCATTGCAGGCACAATAATTTATATATAGAAGTTGACGGAGAAGGTAGTATGCACAGTGATTTTATGGTGTGAAAGGTAAATGATTGAGTGTATGATTCCATCTCTGCAGTTTGCAGAGAAAACAGAAAGGACTAAGTCAATGCTTTCTTTTCTTGCGATTAATGGGTTAAATGGTGACATGCACCCGTGAATCATACTACCTGCCGATCAATTAAACTCATGTATTTTCCATTGGAAGATAAGAGTCACAAGAATAAATTATCCCCGTCAGCAGCTTAGGAAATGTTTTAAAAAAAGTATGGAGAATATGTATACTGATGTAACGGTGCAAAAGGTTAATGACTGATTGGATGATTGCAATCTGCAGAGGAAACAGAAAGTATTAGTTCAACGCTTTCTTTTCATGCGATCATTGGGGTTAATTACGACCATGACTCGTGAAAAAAAACCACGTTCAGAAGTTATAATACAATGATTTGAACTTGTGTTGAGCGAGACTAAAAAGGCTGACATTGATCAACTCAATTTTGCTCAGATTCTTTTGCGAAAAAAACACCTCCCAATCATTCACACTTTTTAACTATGAGTGGCTGGAAACAGTTTTTCTACGCTTTGGTCGACCTTATTCAATGCGCTCAAGACCAAATTTAACCCTTTGCAGTCACATGTGTTTCGAAATAGTGGGGGTTTCACGACGATCGTTTTCCGGGTTTAATTCTTTTTACTCCTGAATCTCACGCCTCAATTTGCATTTGCAAATAGGGTCAATGTTATCCTTCGCTGCCTCAAAAGAGTTTCTTGAGTTGCGATCGATTAAACTCAAGTACTTTCCATTGTCTGCTTGCAATGCAACGGTTCCATCTGGTTGATAATGTACTGTAAACTGGCTGTGAGTATCAGGATATGTCTTGGCAGCTTCGATGTAATCGACATTTCCACGTCTTATTCTCGACAAATACTTCCCATTGTCTGCTGTAAGCATCAGCTTGCCATCGGACTTCGTGGCTACAAATCTTGTGGTACTATCCTTCTGACTTTTTGCCATCTCGATGTAATCAATTCCCGATCGATGTATACGACTGAGATACTTGCCATTGTAACCTTTGAAGGCTACACCAACTGGCCAGAATCTATCCAGGCTAAGAGTGACATCTAAGATAGTATATAGAGCAAAAGAAAGAATATTCTAAAAACCTTGTTTTGAACTAAGTGGCAGTGAGCCTACGATGACCGGGCGTAGCCAGGGGTACGTTTAAGACGGAAGCAAGCCAAAGAGGGAGAGACTGGAGCAGGGCAATTATCTCGTGAAAACTGCAAAATTGTGTTTCTTTTCATCTTTTGCCATCTTCTTGATACCGTAAAATAAAATTGACCCTAGGGTTTACTCACTTTGCTCGCAAAATTTCCCTCTGAAACCCGCTGCACAGACGCACGTGGAATCATTACCGCACTCTCGAGCTCCGTGCACTGGTTGCCAGGTCCCTCCGTTCTTACATGGGTTATTAAAACAGGAAAGCTATATGGAGATAAATGCAAATTACTTGAACTATGCGATTCAAGGCAGTATGGAATCTAAAGTATCGTTGATGATATTTTATCGATAACTGAGAAATGATGGCAGGCTGCAATAATCCGATAATGATATCTCGGAATTCACAAAGTACCCTAAAAAAAAACCCTTGTTTTTATGGTTACGGCGGCTCAACGACTTTTTACGATCCGATGTTAATCACGAGCTGCGGGAATTCATGGGTCGATTGATTTCATTCAATTATCTTGTGTAAACATTAGCAGCTGAATGCATCAGTAACTTAACACTTCTGCAAGCGGCAGTAATTCTGGGGTTTTTCTAAAAAATAAAACTCGAGGAATTCACTGCCGCATACTTCTAATTTCAGTCAGTAAAGAAATAAAATTGCGATCACAAAAACAATGCTTTCTTCTTTCGGACTCAAGAGACTGAGAGATTTGTTTCTAGTTGCTAGCAGAAGAAAACTCTGTAATTAAAGATCATGGCGCTATGATGCAAATATTTAAAATTAAGCAACTGTGAGTCAAAACAGTGATGTACGAATGGAAATCGATAGAATCTGACCAGGCAAAGAACGGTTTGGATCGTCGCGTCAAAATAAATTAGTACCATTGTTTCCTCTGAAAAAAATGTTGGTGAAGCCAGTTCAAGTGATTATAACCTGATTTCTTGGCCAGTAACCATACACTGCATGCGGTGAAGGTGTTATGTTTCAAAACAAGTGAAATTCTAGTATTTCATTAACAGCTATAACAATTATAATACAAAGCTGAGGAGGAGATGTACAAGTTATTTATTTTTGGAGAGAGAGTTAGGATTACCTCGACACAATAATAATGCGAACTTTTGTTTGCTTTCAACTTGTCGACGTTTCTGTATTTATCAGAAGACAGCAACTCACACCAAAGCTTTCCATCTCTTCCTTTGGACGGAGACATGTTTACAGAAAGGCACAAATGACTCCTGCGGCATTTAAACAGGCACTCCATTTCGTCCATTACGGTGATTATCCCAACATGAGGAACATTAAGATGATAATGCTTGGTTTTTGAAAAGAGCCGTTCTTCAAAATTCCCCCCTAAAATAGAAATTCCTATTTTAAAGGTGACAACGAAGAATCAGAGAAGTATGATAACCCATCAACATCCTGTTTAAAATTGTTTCATTTAAGGTGCAAGTGATACTAAAGCATCAGCATCAATAGAATTACTAACCTGAGGAACAATTTAAGATGGTTGTCAAAACGTAAAACAATAAGCAGGCATAGCACTTCTTTTCTCTGCGCATGATTGGACTCAAGCTTCCTTCGGAAAATCGCCGCCTCCTTGGATATGCTTGGATAACGAAAGAAGAGGCTACTACACGATCTGTAAGAATACAATGTTTGAACGATAGACAGCACTTTCCGTCGGTTTAGCGGCGTAATAAACCACGCGGGATGTTGGGAGAAAATCAAAACGGTACGTAGACAGAGGCGGGTGATTAACAAACTTTTCGAGTGTTCTCCTAACATCCCAAATAGGTTATAATGCCGATAAACCCGATAGAAAATAAGCTTTATTCCTTTTATGAAATAAACTAATGCGAAACACATTATTTCTCGGCGAAAATTTGTTTTTATAACCTGATCAAGTTGAATCTTCTCTTTACATTCAACAACTTACGCAAGAGGACCAATCTTAAAAATTTTACCATCTTGATCAAGCCGAAGAAATAAGCTAGCGCTGAATTTTCTCAAACCTTTCCATAAAACGTGAAAGAGGATAGCAAAAACCAAAGTTTTCACCGCTTTCTTTGAAAAAGCAATGTTTTCTGTTTTAACAGAAAAGACATTGCTCATTCATGGGTAGTAATTGTGGATGAGTGCATAAATTGAAAATCTGACTGAACGCAGCTGTGTTTTGTTATGTGGGAAAATTGTTGGACGGAACTTTCAACAGTTTTATAGCGGACGCCTGCTTGTGTTACCCGCAGCTGGTGGATCTGCAGTTGCCTGGTCATCATCAAGAGCTACTGTAAGGGCCTTACTGCGGGTGCAAAGCTGTTTTACGGAAAGCATATTGTCATTAGGTGGTGGCCTACGACCGCGGTGCACTATTTTCACACGTTTCCAACATGGCGGGCTTACCATGTGGTTGCAGCGTTTCGAAGAGAAAAGTTCAAGTCCATTTTTTTTCACAGTGCCAAGTTATGCCGACTAGAAAAACTAGGAATCGGAAGATAAACCCTCACTCAACAACTTAAGGCTACTGAGTTTTAGATCTACGATTGATATTCTTTTCTGGAACAAGAAAGAGAGGACCTATACTCAAAAGTGTAATTCCCTGTGAATCGCATCCCATTTTTTTTTTCCGCTTTCTTGCACCTGACCAAAAAGTACACCTTGTTAATCCTCTTAGATAAGACTAATCATTAAGTACATCTTACCCCCGCGCCCCTCTCGGCGTGAATTCGGTAACATAGCGTTTCAGTATCATAGAAACTTTGACAGATTTAACTAATAATTGTTAATTCCTGACTTAACCTGAGCAGCAATGAACAAAAGAAGGCATTTTGGCAGTATCAGGAATACCCCAGGCAAGACAGCCCCGAAAAAAGGCTGAAACGAATCAGCGGAAAACAACGTCGCAAAAGAGAAACTTGAAGGAGTTTATTTTCCATTAAAAGCACCTCTTCTAGTACCATGTGACCCGGAGAATGATAAAGAGAATAAAGTTCAGCATTGGTCGAATATGTTGCCCTGAATTGGGAAGGATCACACATAAAAGGCAAGCAATTCCTTATAGAGAAAGTTTCAAAGGGATACTTGTGCTAAGCTTATTGTGGATGCCACTTCTGCTACCTTTTTTTTTTCTAATTTCCATGCCTGCTCCCTTTTGCCCTCTCTCCAGTGGTGTGTTTTTTTCAAAAGTTCCCCTCGCTTTCTGAGATTAAAGTTTGGGAGAGTTACAAGATTTGGTGAATACATCGATAATGCGAAGAATCGGAGCGCAAAATTGGAACACCTCAGCTGCTCACAAATTTGTAACAACTCAGCGGCATTCAGGTAAGCGGCCTCCAGTTTTAAAATGTTGGACCGGAAAACTATGAGCTTATGAAATACCATCGGTCTTCTAGTCTATGTAGTCTAACCCTCCTAGCATTTTTTTTTTCCAACGATCTTTGCGGGAAGGGGAAATCCATCCAAGACAACAAATGGTTTCACGCCTCTGCGAATGAATGGTTTTAAATATCTGGTACCAAATGCCAAGATAACTGTTGTCACGTTAAACTCGGAATAACATAACTTAACTCTTACTTTTAAAAATGCAAAATGTAAGCAAATAGCGTGAACAACCGCTTGATGGTGGTTTAATTGATGAAAACAATCTGCATTCAGTCGCTGAAATGAACCTTTCGGGTAAGCCTTGTGTAGCTGGTTAGAAGTGTCTACAGCAGCCGTTCTCCCTTTAATCTCCCTCTATGGAAGCTAATAAAAGTTTCTTTTAAAGCTCTTTTAAATTCACTAAAAAACTATTGATGCTCATATTAACATAAATGCCAGGAATTCATATCAACCTCGATCGCGGAAGGTCACATGGAAATGAGTTCGAAGCGACATTTGCCTTAGATAGCACCGCGGTCTTAAGCCCTCACCTCCAGCATCTTATCTTTACTATTTAGAAAGTGACCATAAAAGAACCCGTGCATCTCTTACAAAGAGTAGGGAACGTAGCTACAATTTTTTTATTTTAGCTTTGATTCCGAAATTGGTGGCCTCCGCAAAAATTTCCCTCAAAAATTGAAAACTGCTCGGTGCCGTCTAACCAAAGTCCCCCGCAAAGTGTCGTAAAGCATCATAAGCTAATGAATATGACGTTATAGAAATCTTTCATTATAATCACATATGCTTTTCCACAGGATTAAAGCCTTTATCCGACCCAACTCAAAATGTGTCATTAGAGACCTAAGTAGCAAGAAATTACACAATGAGACTGTAATAGTATTCATAGTTAGGGAAGCTGAAAAATCGGATGGTAAGACATATAACTGATCCAGAAACACTTTTCCTCTCTCTTGAAGTCTTGAGGTTTCTAAAAAAAGGGGGATAATTTTGGGAATTTCCCTTGATTTTAATGTAGGGATTTTTTTCTCTTTTTTTAACTTTTTTGATTGATGCATCTAGATAAAACGATCTAAACACGGTCGGTGGTTTTTTAGATAGATCTTACTCTCGACAAATACTTCCCATTGTCTGCTGTAAGCATCAGCTTGCCACTGGACTTCGTGGCTACAAATCTCGTGGTACTGTCCTTCTGACTTTTTGCCATCTCAATGTAATCAATTCCCGATCGGTGTTTACGACTGAGATACTTGCCATTGTAAACTTTGAAGGCTACAACAACTGGCCAGAATCCATTCAGGCTAAGAGTGACATCTAAGATAATATATGGGGCAAAAGAAAGAATATTTTCAAAAACCTTGTTTTGAAGTAAGTTACAGTGAACTTACATTCATGGGGCGTAGCGAGGGGTACGCTCAAGACGAAAGTAAGCCAAAGAGCGAGAGAATAGAGCAGGGCAATCCTCTCGTGAAAACAAGGTTTGCAAATCTGCAAAATTTAACGTTTCTTTTTGTCCTTTTATTCTTTAACTGATAAATTAAAATTTACTAGAACTTTTCTCACTTTACTCGCAGAATTTTCCACTGAAACCCGCTGCACAGACGCACGTGAAATCATTACTGCATACTGGTGCACTGGTTGCCAGGTCCCTCCGTTCCTGCACGGGTTATGAAGACAGGAAAGCTACATAGAGCTAAATGCACGTTATGTAAACTACTCATTTACCTCGGAATAAGTGATAAAAAAGCAACTTTCCTATCAAGTTAATCTAAAGGAAGCATTGAATCCAAATTAAAGTTGTCAGATTTCATTGTTTAACCCAAAGCCCTTTTTTGTCGCTTTAAGTCTTAAATGTCTATTGCTTTTATAAATCCAGTATCCTTCTGAAAAACTCGTCGTCATTGAGAAGACCTAAAGGTCAATCTCAGTCAGGATGGAACGGAAAAAACCATCTTACAAATATCAACACTCGCAGCCAAACTGTAAGGGCACTTTGCCGCCAATTTTCAATCTCGAAGTAATTGTTTGCTGTCGTCATAAGCGTATTAAATAAGATCGTTAAGCAAGATCTGGCAATCGATGAATTTACTAACTATGTAATAACAAGAAACCCCTGTGGAAAGTTTGTGTGTCTAATTCATGAAATATGGCCCATTACAGAAAAGATACCAACCTCGAACACTCAAAGAAACTCCATTGCTCCAAACTCCAAGCAAACTCCATAATAAATTCTTCCTTTCTTTTGGTCTCCCCATTTAATGATGTATTTCACCCGTTCGTCCTGTATAAATTTACCTTATCATTAATCTTTTCAGAGCTCGGCAGGCTGAGATCACCTGCTCGTAACCTCGACTCCCAGAAAAGCTGGTTTAACTCAAGACGGTTAAAATTTCTTGTTTCGAAACATGAGAAATTCCAGTATTTCAGAAAATCTACATCGAGTCTGTAGGTTTGTAGTAAACAGTAGTGCACAGACCGTTGCCTTTAACTGACATTTTGATGTCTAGAAAAGCCAAAGAAGTGTCAGGTATATTTCAGAGCTGGGTGAAAGGAATTAACTTGCCCTTTTATTCGGTCTAACTGACAACTCACCACGACACAATATTTCACAAAATTAATCTTTAAAGATGCCTTAACTGTACAGTGGCTTCGTTAAACAAAAGATACATTCATGCATGACTAGCTCACAACAAATCAGAACAAGTAGACCTTAGATCACAAATTAAATACACACAACAACAACAACAAGCCTTAATACATTTACAATTTTAAATTACATTGTTTTTGTTCATCAGGATTTTGTTTTAATTTTGACTTTGGAAAGTTGGCTATGATCACGTGTGACGAAATTCTTATCTTTAAGTGCTAAGTGTAAACGAGTTCTTGAAGGTGACTGAATGAACACTTCTTTAATAACATATGAAGAGCGAAAATATATCTAGATATGCTTGATTAACCGATATGTTCTGTATTACGCGCCACCTGCTTCCTTTCGACAATCTTCTTCAGTTAGCTCTTGAAGTGTACGTTCGTTAAAAAATTTAGTCGCAGCAAAAAACAAAAGCGGTTCCCTGGTTCGTCTATTCTATCTTTATCTCCACTATCTCCACTATATTCATTCATTATTGTGTGCGCACATTTAGTTGCAAGCATTTTCTGTCGGAGAAGTGTACTGGTAGGTTCCAGAGCAGCAAAGTACAAGATGATTGTTACCTTACCTAAACAAATGCTAAACTGAACGTTTGATGAGACTCAGTCCGTACTCTACTTTCCTTTCATTTCCCAAGGTCGTGATGAAAGATCTCGTAACACAGAATTTCTTTAGAGTGACTAGAATCTCTTTTTTGATCCACTAAAACCTTTAAATCAAACATTCAGGTCACTAGAGTAAAGGAAACTACCGCCAACGAAAGAAGCTCTTCAGTGTTTGTTGAACTCCTTGTCAGCCCTTTGGGAAAACTCTTGAAAACATTGTGGAGCAATTGTGATGTTAGTAATGAGATGAGACATCAATTCTTAATGATTCTGATGCATTTATAAACTAAATAAGATAAATGAAGAAATTACTCAGTTCAGATAGGTTAAGATAAATGTAGTTTTCAGGTAAATCAATGCAGAAGTAGGTTAATTCAGTGCAAGGAAGTAACAAAGCAGACTGAACAATTCCTTGAACTGCTGAGCCAGAATTTGAACTTTTTTGCGCCTTAAAGATGTGAAAATATTATTGTATATTAATGTTTTGATCAAACGCGGTTGTTTTGACCGAACGCACAATTTACTCGCAGAGTTTGAATAGATTATTTTGGCACTTGATGCACGCCCTTTGCTTCTGCATAATTGTGATAAGATATCTCGAATTTTTCATTTATATTTTTAATACGTAATCATATGATTTTCTCGTGCAATTTGGACTAAATAGGCACTTGTAAATTTTTTCCAAGACCACAAATTGCACTCGCTCTACAAGCTCGTGAAATTTTGTTGGTCTTTGAAAAAATTTACCCGTGCTTATTTATTCCAAATTGCACTTGAAATCATGTGATTACCTTTACTTAAAGAGCGCATTGTCCCTTTATTGTGCGCTTTACGGACTGCAAATTAGTTTTTTTGTGAGGAACTTTTGGAGTTATCCCCAATTTTTTAAAGTTTTTGAGACAAGCCTTCACTACGAAATCGGGAGCTACGTTCCCTACTCTTTGGGTTTTTAACGTCCCAGCTAACCTGTACAGTAAAAATGCACGAGCTAGGACCTACGGTTTGTCATCCTTATCCGACAAGATTATAGAACGTCTAACCAGTTGCAGAAGACAAAGCTTTATGAGAGCATGTTTATTTTTAGACTCTGAGTATTGGTACGATCTGGGGCTCGAACCTTACGCACGCCAGTGTTGCGCTCTACAACCTGAGCTAACCAGGCGGCACATATATAAAAAGTCAAGTAATTATTAGAGTGTGTAACAGAATAGAATTTATCTGTCCACTTCACATATTGAGATCCTAATTGGGGTTATCGTGATACGGGATATTTGGTTAATAATTATAGGGATACGGGATACTTCAGGAAAAAAACATTTCGAGTTACGGATATTGATAGTATGGATTCATGGATATCGTACCAAAATTGTAGGGATACAAGCTACAGGAATTAACGGAATATGGGATCTTTAGGCCGTAATAGGGTACGGGATCTTCAGACCCCCCTCCCTCCTCCCTTCTCCCCTAAAACGGCCAGGGCCCCTATGGATACCAGCCTCCTTGCTAAATGGGCTACCCTGGTTAAATAAAGTCATTTATTTACTTGCTATTTGTTGTCAATATACAAATGGGAGCTTGAATGAAAACGCGGCATCCAGGTTGAGAAAGGCAATAAAAAAGGCCTCCTGCTGCTTTGGTGGTCGAACGCGAGCTCAGGGGGTACTCAATGTAATAGGCAATTTGATTTGACTCTCTATTGTTGAGGTAGCAATAATAAAACACAGACAATTCATAGGGGTAGAACCCGGGTTAGATGTCATTTTTTTGCTTAGCATCAAGGGCTGCTTAGTTGAACGCTAACACTAGGAGACACTTATTTAGCAGTTTTGCTTTGCTCTCTTACTTCGGTGTTTTGCTACACAAGTATATTTTATAAGATTCAACACGGCGGTGTATGGTGTAGTGCGGATTCAAGTGATTTTAGTCGGTTGCTATTTACTTTATGGTATAGTTAGCGCTTTGTGGTTTAACAAAGGAATGACATCAGTTGTATTTCCCGTAGCCCAATGCACAATTACTTTAGTTTATCTTAAATCATCATTAAACCATTTTGTTTACTGTTGGAAGATTACCGAGGTCAAAGAAACAGTGAAAGAGACACTTCAACAATTACTATTCAGTTCCTACAGCGAATAGTTCGTTCACCTGACTTAAGTTACAAGATAAATCCTAAACGAAGGAATTTTAGAGTGTAGTTTGATATTATGTAACCCTCTTTTCTTATTTGTTTAACTTCTTCGCATCAGCCGATAACATTTTGTTAGAAAATAAATTATTTCACAGTTTTTAATACAGAAAGAATTATTTTCTCGATATTAACTTAGGAGCCGTTGCAGCAAGTGACAATTTTTATCTTTAGAACAAGAACTAAAATTCTTTGTTTCGGGCGATGCTGTGTCGTGCACATCCGTCAATCAACTGGAGTTGACTGATAGCACGCGAGTTAAAATAATTGATAGTACTATGCTTTATCGCAAAATAAAATTCACAAGTTACCTGAGTCTGTGTTCCAATACCTTGCACTAAAGCAATAATTAATGGACACTTCGAAAGTTCTTGGCAGACACAAAACCTACATTATTTTATGAAAATTCTTCAAGCAGATAAGCAACTAACAGCAAAAATTCTGCCTGATTGTTTCCTTCACAGCCTGTCGCACATCCCTTAACTTCCAACAATAAAGAAATGGGTTTAGTGTCGAGTTTAAGAAAACCAGAGTTAGTGAAAAATATTTGCTTAAGACGACAGATGGAGATAGCTTCTCATCCTTTAGGAAGAAGGTTGCCCACACCACGTACGGTATATAGCAAACTGTTAAAGTCAACTGCACCCAAATTATACCAGACAGGGTCTTCCGATACTTAACTACGTTCTGTGGGATTGTTAAGCTCGATTGACGAGCAGTTTGTTCCACTTGAGTTCGATGATGTCGGAGTGCAAGGAATATTTTCGAGTAAAAGGTGCCCGAGAGTACCAGACATAATAATGCGGTTGTGGAGCTGGCCCATAATGTCAAGACTGAATTCCAAAAGTAGGTTGCTCCGACGAAAAAGGACACGAGACAAAATATAGTTACAATAAGATATGTTCTTTTCAGCGTTACAACTTGTCTGTATCTCAAGCCCAAAAGCAACGCGAGAAGCCTGTCCGTGGTTATTGCAGTCAACGTCAACAAAGATACTCCGCTTAACGTGTACCCAGCTACAGTTATAGCAGCAGAAGCATATTGACAAGTGTCCCAGTGTTCATTCACTGCAGATAACAAGTAGGTCACAAAGAGAGGCTGCGCTATCATACCAACACAAAGATCTGTTATTGCCAGACAACGTAATAGGACTTTAGATGGTGGATGAAAGCAAAATACCTTTTGAAGAGAAACCAAGATCATGCTATTCCCTAGAAGAGCCGAAACGGATAAAAATATGTTGACCACCGAAAAACACGTTAACTGGAAGTGTATCGAGCCAGAAACATCTACAGAGCAGTACCGATTTTCATACCATGGTCTATCTTTTTCGGCTGTGAAATTTTTGATCGCCATTCTTTGAGTTAAACAACGAATGCTGTTTTGGTTGGCCTAATGAAAAATACGCATGCAGTTTCATTCAAAACCCCTATTCAACCTTATTTACATGTCTAATTTTACTTGATCAATTTTCTGTCAAACATCTGTCAAACGTAAACGAAATCATGACGTTGAATTGAATGTGGATGAAAAGTGAAACGTGAACCTAAGTTTCTTTGAGCGCCACTTCATTTTCTATGATTACCATTGAATTAGGTATACGTTACAACTGGGGCGTAGCTGTAAGGTTTTTTAATTTCTCGAACTTAACCTATTTAAATCTCAAGGTAAATTAACATTTTAAGTTTCATAAATTTTTATTTTGGCTCAATTTAGTGTTAACATAATCCTTTTTTTAAGGGCTACCCCATACCTTTCTTCGTCCCAGGGGTTAATGAAAAGAGTATTCAAGATAATAACAAAACGGGTATGTAACAGACCAACGGACGACAACATTTGTTCTAAAAGTTTTTTATTAAAATGGAAGAGAAGCGCTTCACCTCAAGACATCTTTCAATAATTAATAAGTTTCTAGCGATGATAATTTGCATAGTTTTGGCGAAAGTTTCAAAATTGAGTGATCGATTATTTGCCAAAACTGACATTAGAGAACAGGAAATTGAGAAAACAAAAATACATTTTCTATGAAATTTATTTCAGTCAGGATGAGGGAGAATTGTTAAAGGGACAATATATATAGAAACAAACTGGGCTAAATATTAAGGTTCACTGTCAACTCGTCCACACAGCAGGTAAATGTGCGTCTTTAATTTGTAGAACAAAGGAAGACACACCATGATAGGCCAAAACTTTTGTTTTATTGAGCGTTTAGATAACACACTGAGCGTGTTTTGCAAATAACACTTAGAGTGCGATGAGGAGCAGGTGTCGTTCTAGGTTATGTTATGGCTATTCTTATCCTTTTCAGACCGAGATTGCATGTTTAAAAGAGATTTGAGCATTAAGGAATTTCTAACGTTACTTTCAACAATTGAAGTAAACTTTGTTAATTAGACGCATTTTGGGTGTAGGCAAGCGCTTGTAGAGGTAAAATCTACACACGATCTTCATACCTTTTCCACATTTATTTTCAGTAAAAGGCATCTGAAGAGCATTTGAAAAGCGCCTGAAGATGTTATCCCTTCCAAATAGCGCTTCTATATCACGCTTTTTAACTCGATTTCTAAGCATACGTGTGAACAAAATCGAGCTCACACATGTGCTGTATAGTCTCGACGGAGATTTATGACTAAACTTAAAGAACCCCGAATTTTGATTAATTTAGGGGCGCCTACGTAACTGTGTAAATAAAGTTCAACATGAGATAGGTGGGAGGTAAGAATTCTTGTCATCGAAATAATAGAAATGACAGAAAATGGAATAAAGTTAATTTATTACATAGAATCTTAATTTTAAAAGCTAATCACTTTAGGGTTGAAACATATAAATATAATGATATAAGAAAAACCATCATGAGATACTTACATATACTTATTTGTCACCAGGAATTATGATTTTCAGAATAAATATACAAACAAACTTCTGTTTAAATGAATAGTGATCTTGGCAGTAATGAACGCTACTTAAGCGCTAGCGAAAATAAAGCCTGAGAAAAATTCAGGCCTGTATGGGATTTGAACCCATGACCTCTGCGATACCGGTGCAGTGCTCTACCAACTAAGCTAACAAGCCAACTGAGAGCTGTTGATCGCTAAGAAGATAGATGCGCAAATCAAGTGATCCATTGAAGAATATATGTGCATTCATTTCCTTATTTTATTGGCAGATTTAAACTGCCTAAGATGATATATCAAGGGACAAAATGTTATGGAGTTTGATGGATAGTTTGGCTAAACATCAGATTTCAGTAACAGGTGATGACTCTCTATAATTGGTAGTGAGAGACAATTGTTAAAGAAAGTTGATTCACATGGCAATTGTAAGAGATTTTACCTCAATTTTTAGAAACTAAAATGAGTTAGATATCCAATTATCCAAAACCATTTTTGGCATTACTTGATAGTCTGGCAATCATTTATCAATTTTAAAACCCAGTGACATAGAGAAAATATTTTAGTAAAGTTTCTGCACAGCCCCATAATACATTATGCACTCAGTTCTTAAGTAAAGAAAACAATGACAAAAACAATACATCGCTATTGGGAAAAAAGATTTGTTTTACAATAGTATAGGGCTTTGCGGAAATTTTACCCAATATTCTATATTGATTATCCCTAGTCCTCTTTGAAGATCTCATGGGCAGATTGACTTGGTACATTTACTGGTTCTGTTACATTTCTTTTACGGCTTCACTTGTTAAATTTTGTGCCATTGTCTCTGCGATGGAAGTATCCTCAATTTATCAAAAGCTGACTTGTCGTTCATTAGAGATTTTTTAAAAGGCTGGACTAAAGGACGTTATCATTATGAGAGGACAACTTGAACTGGGATGCTTTCATAATGCACTGTTTTCTCGTGAGAACTAAAATATCCATTGATGAGGACGGCATAGCTTTCAATTACAAGTTTATTAGTTAACTCAAGACTAGATCAGCCTACGGGAGCCAACACTGTTAACACATAACTATGAAATAGTATTTAGTGAGGGAACTCCGAATCGGCTAAACGGGAACGGTTTTTCTTTTTGTTGCGATAACACTTTTCATACAACGTCAGAGCTAACTGAAGCAAAAAAATTGTCTGCTTGAAATTAGCGTGGACTCATCCACTGGATAGCAATGTATCCGTTGGGTAACGTTATTCGCTCTTTGAACAACTGGACCCAGGTCTAAAGGAAATAAATCTCGACAAGTCCAATTGGTAGTAATATACAGTTGAGAAATAAAATCTTCAAACTGCATGGAGAGAATGAATTTACATATTTTAAAAACCCAAAGAATCAAACACTCCTTACAACATTACAATATGTAATAAATATTTGGTCTTAGTACTCATTTTTGCAAACGTGACCACGGTAAAAGGGGAGCCATGTTAATCTGTTTCGTGAAATATTCTTATGATACTTCTTGAAACATTCTGATATTTTAACTGCACAAGTCCTTTTCATCATCATTTTATGACGTTAGGTGCTTCAATAAATCAAGTCACGGGCACTTAAAACTGCTGAAACCACGTGTGAACAGTTTTACCTCTGGTAATCACTTGGTACGGTAATAATGATATTCGCCGCGAGGCCTCTTGAAATAAGCAGCGACTTTTCTATATTGTAAGAGCTTACAATGTCCGAGACCGAAAGGTGTTTAAAGCGTGGCACCCCATGAAAAAGGCTCACACACTTCAAATATAAAACTCAGGGTTCTCTTTTTCAGCATCGGTAGCGAAAACAGCTGCTATTCCACTCTTTTATGGTCTAAGTTCAAATGCTTTTCTCCTACACCATATCAGTTTTGTCTTCACATTCAAATTTTGTTTGCGTAGAACCAAGAATAGCAATGGAGTGCTTCCTGCCGAGTGACTTTGTAAACTGGGCCTCCATTCTGACAGTTATTTCCTGAAATACTTCGGGAGACTCGCCATGTTCTTCTAAGGTGCACCGCACCAGCGCTTTCAAAAGATCAAAACAGTGGATCAACTCCCCAGCACGTATGGGAATATTGAACTCACGCAAACGAGATTCATTTGGTTTAGGATGTCTGAAAGGTTTGTCCAACTCATTAACGAAGTCCGACAGCTGGCTTAAAGGGATGAATTGTTTTCCATTTGGCACAAATGCAGCCCACTTAAGATAGTACCTCTCAAAGTCCTCTTTAGTGATAGCAAAATCGTCGTTCTCATGTGCACGGTTGACGTTCTCGAGAATAACAGCAATGTACATGTTAACAATTATCATGAATACGACGACAATATAGCTGATGAGATATGCTGCGGCTCCTAAAGGCGTGCCGCAGTCGCCATTGGGATATCCTTCATAGTAAGGGTCGCAGTCTGGAGGCTGAATTGATAGTGAATTCATGACGTCATTCCAGCCTGATCCCGTGGACAGTCGGAACAAGAGCATCAAAGAACTACCAAACGTTTCAAAATTGACAATATCGTCCAAGGTTCCTTCCTTCTTTACACGACCAAATGCGGACATTCCAATGATGGCGTAAATAAAAATGACGAGAAACAATAAAGTTCCAATGTTGAATAATGCAGGTAACGAAATCATTAGAGCTACCAGAAGCTGGCGAATTCCTTTAGCAAATTCTAGGACCCGCAGCAGCCGAGCGATTCTGAAGATTCGCATCACACGCAAGAGACTTGGATTAACCACTGTGTCTCTGACGCTGACTTCATCTAAAACCACTCCTGTGACACGAGATATGCCTTATCGTTATTGGATGATATGTACAAAGTAATTATAGTTGTCTTGACGATAAATTCTTTTCGAAAGGCTTAACTTTTTTAACTCTCACTTGAAGTCTCTTCACTGAGAAGTGAAAGGACTTCATACCCTTGCTGGGTATTCAAACAATCAGGCTTTGTGTCTGAGATAAGCACTGCCATTTTTATTATTGGAGAAGAAAAACTTTGAGTAAAACAAGGACAGGTATGAAAGCCTCCTGAAAAAGCCTTCCTCAGTCTTGACAGGGAAGAGGGACATCTTGTTCCCCTCCCCAGTCAAGAGTGGGCCAAAAAGCCGACCAACAGTCATTGAAAGGAAATAATAAGCATTTTAGCCGTCAATAAGCTTAAAACAAGCTTCCTTGCTCCCACCACCCCTCGCTCCTCTCTAATAAGTCCTCCTTCTTCGTCGGGAAGCACAAGAATCCTTACCGATTAGAGATGATATGACGATGACGAAATCAAAAACATTCCACGCCTTCCTGAAGTAGTGCTGTCGCAAAGCAATTAGTTTCACCATGGCCTCTGCAGTGAATATACCAGTGAACACCAAATTTGATATCCTTGCTAGCCAGAGGCTGTAGTCAAAGAAACTATACACAAAGTAATTTTGTTGATCGATACATCCTAAGTCAATTGTTTCGGAAACTTTACTATATTCATATTGTCCAATAATTTTGATTTTATTTTTCTTCATTTATCTTTCTTTTTCTTAATTTGTTTCCCTACTTATTTGTTTCTTCGTTTACTTCTTTGATTTTTTTTCATAGACCCGGTAAATTTGATCAACGTCACTTAGCTAACCCCTCAGTCTGCTGTGGGTTTGTTTCCTTGTCATCCATTTAGAATCCTCTCTAAATGAATATTTTAAAGTTAGCCTTTCATTATACGAGGTTGTAAATACAAAGGATATTTAAGACGCTAGAGAATTCCACGGACTGTCCATGATGTTGTATCATCATCATCACCATATTGCATATTATCACCGTCAGAATCGCGATCTCGAACTTGTCTCCTGTGACTACGTCGTAAAGGAAGGCACGAAATCGATCCTGTTGAGGGATTGATCACAATCAAGAAGTGTCTAGTGACTTAAGTTTGCATAAAGACTAAGACCAAGTTGATATTTAACACTTTCATATTTACCTTTGGTCTTAATCCTTTCGTTGGGGGCTTTTTCTTAGCTGCTTCTTTCAGGAAGTTGACCCATTTTCTTTGAGTCTCTGTCAGGAACATTCCCATGCTGCTAATTTCTTCATACTGTAAATTTCAAAGGTTAATAAGTTCGCTCCATAATAATAATAATAATAATAATAATATTTAACGAGGGAGCCCAACTCGCCATAGCAGTTTTCATTGGGGCACTCGTTAACTAATTAATTCAATTAATTACTTTAATTGATAAAATAATAATAGTAATGATAATAATAACAATAAAAATAACTAAATGAAATAAAATAAAATGTGTTTATAAATAAATTGAAAATTAATCAAAATCTTTTAAAAACGTTTTCAGCTTGGATTTAAAAATAGACAAGAGCAGTTGAAAGACTGTTCCAGTCTTTCGCAGCTTGATAGATAAATGTTTGTTTAACCCAGTTACTTCGAGGAAGGGGTAAACAAAGATCATTGGAACGTCGTGTGTTATATGAATGGACAGTTTGATTTTGATAAAATTATAGTTAAAATCAGTTTCCCCAATCAGGCTTTTGCGGATTTCAATGTGGTGATGAAAAAACCTTCTTTGCGGAGAGTGACTTGAGATCTAAACTCCTCAGTGCTTTGGTTGACGAGTTCGGGGTGGGTGCCCCGGCAGAACTTTAGCAGCTTTGCAAGTTCACTCAACCACTTTGAGTTTTTCCCCTCAGGTACATCATGTTCTAGAGTCTTTTGACTCTTCAAATTCACCTTACGATAAAAACTATTTAAATTCACGCTTTATTCAGATGTGAGGTAATGTAAGGTCAGTTATATTATCACATGACCCGTACGACCCCGCCCACGCAATCCCATACAAAACCATAACTAGGGCTGCATGTATAGGGCCGGACGGGTTAACGTGAGCCGGTCCGGAAAAAGGCCGTCAGGCCCTGCACTCGCAATGCTTTGTTGCAAAATCTTAAAGGACTGACCCTCCTACATAGTCAATAAGTACATAATTTTTTTTTTGTGGTAAGAGGTTTACGAAAGGAAGCTTTCTTATTCATATTGTTTAGGTTAGATAATTAAGAGCACTTGTCTGTAAAAATCAGACAAATTCTAAATTTCGCGGCAATGGTGAAAAATTCAATTTCTTTCTTATTTTAATATTAGATAGGCTAGACTATAACTAAAATCATTGGATACTTTTTTTGGCAAAATATCTTTTCATTTCAGAGAAAATACAAATAACAAAATTCCGTTGAAATCGTCATTTTTAGAAGCAAATTATTGCACAAGTTTGAGGGCTTTATTGGAAAGAAAAACACCCCTAATAAGTACGACAGGCACAGAGAGCCAAAAAAACAAGAATAATTCCCTGCAATAAATAAATGTATTTTACTATTTGTCACCAGACAACGACGACACTATTATAAAAATGTTTACAAAATAAAATATTTTGTAGGTTCCAAGAGTTCAATTCCTTTGTCACCGGTATTGCGTGACAAGCCAAATACTCGAAGGGCGTACATGTTTGTAGTCAACTCAGTTTAGCATTGAATTATACTGTCAGATGTAATCTTTTAGTGCATTGTAAACTGAGCAATACTCGCAGTCAACTGAACCGTTGAATAAGACGCCACAGTGAAGAAAGGTATCGAACGTTTCACAACAAGATGGTGTTCGACAAGGTTGGTGGTTTCATCGGACGTTATCATTTATACAGACCTGAATACGACGAACGACAAGAGAATCACACTAAAATGGTCTCTGGATTGGTCTTCTGCGACAAATGAGGTTAGAGCATTTGGAAATATCTTTCTATGTACATTTTTCGGCCTCATATGGGTTGAAACATATTAAAATATGTGTGACTCGCAACTGGAATGTTGACCGCAAAAGGTCAAATAACTGCATTTTAACGGACTTTAAAAAGCTTTTGTATCGCTCTCAAACATTTGCCCGAACAAATTTTTACAGTTATGTTGAGAACATCTTTTCGAAATTCAACCACCAAAAGCTTAATCCATTTGAAGGTTTAGCACATGGTGAAAATTAATTTTATTCGCGAAGTATTTTTACTGAAGAGAAATGCATGCTTTCGAAATTAAATTATTTTAAGCGCAAAGAAGAGCGCAATGTTTACAAAAATCATTTTGTGAGGTCTTATGAGAGCGAAAAAGAAGATTATAGTGTTTAAAAGACGAGATAGTGATTCGTTTTTGCACGCGAAGCCCTCAAACTCGTGCAATAATTTGCTGCTAAAAATGGCGATTTTAACGGAATTTCTTTATTCGTATTTTTCTCTGAAATAAAAGGATATTTTGCCAAAAAAAGTATCCAGTGATTTTAGCTGTAGCCTAGCCTATCTAACATTAAAATAAGAAAGAAATCGAATTTTCCACCCTTGCCGCGATATGTTTGATTTCTACAGAGAAGCGCTCTTAAATAGGTGCCTTTGAATAATGTCAGGAACCCTGCGCTTCCAAGAAATTTTATTCTCGTTTAAAACGTGAAGTGAGCCTAAAGTACTTAAATTCAGGGATTCGATTTCGGAAACGCCGTGATGTCCAACACAAAACAGGTTCCCATTTGGATCTCCCAAGATCAAGGCTTCCAGCGAAACCAAGCCATATCGATCAGGGCCCAGTTGCTCGATAACTCTATCCAAGGGATAAATCGCTATCCAGCGGATTTTTGTTAATAAAACGTACTGCACTATTCAACGGATAGAGATTTATTTAGTGGATAGCGTTATCCACCCTTCGAACGACTGAGGCCAGGTCTTTTAACGCCCCAGGAGTTTTTTGTTTTCCCTTAATTGGAACATTAACAGCAACATTCGTGCACACATACCTTCTTCTTCAAGGAATTAAAGTTGTCGATAACAACGCCAACGAACAAATTGAGCACAAAAAATGACCCAAGGATAATAAACGCAACGAAATATATATACGCAATCATATTGCTATTCATCTGGGGCTGCTTATCAACCTGTGAAGAAGCAATGTAAACGAAAATGAGTTATATTATGGTTCGAGGCCACCTATTCTCATTCTGTTTTCTCAATTGCAAACTATGTTAATTTTCTGCATCCCTCTTGTTTCCTTTTCACTTTTCCGTACCTGTATATTGTTAACAATCATCTACCCAACTAGAGGTAAATAGCCACCACCATTCAATGACAAATAGTGGAATAATTGTTTCAAAATACACCGCACTGAAACCAAAATTAGTTTATTTCTGTCTATAATGAGAAATAGTCTGAAATGAAACTCTTGACGCACGATTTTGTCTCTTCGGCTGTTTGAGGGTCACTTGGTTTTGCTGATCATTTGCGAACTCGCGAATTAGTGCGCGCATAAAGCACTAATAACCTGGGTGGTATATATTACTGATTTTTTTTAAGTACTTTTAGTCAGAGTTCCACTAATTTTCGTTGACGAAAACTTTGATCGAACCAAGCAACAACCTCCTTTTTCACTTTTACTCAAAGGAAAGACCAAAAAGGAAATTCATCCTACAATAAAAACAGTCTTCAAGTACATGGGTTGTAAGAATGAAGAAATATTCTCAGAGATATTGTTTAATTGAACAGCAATTGTCAAGGGCAAAATTATGATAAATGTGTGGAGGGCAGTGCAAGGAACTGATGTCTAGATTCTGAGGATGAAGCGTAAAAATTTAGTATGTTAATTTGTAGATTAATAATGGTAATAAAAAGGACTGTAGTCCAATTCGGTCTGTAATCACACGAGTGATTAACAAAATCAGACGAGCGCGAAGCGGAGTCTGATTTGTTAATCACGATTATGATTACAGACCGAATTAGACGACAAGAAGACCTGTTACCAATTTACCTAACCATTACTATCTCTGAGAAAAAAATTTAAAACAAAGTGGAGACAATATCTAAAGTTAAAAATTCCTCTATTTTGGAAATTCTCCAGTTTTTCTTTGGATAGGTGGTTGTTGCTATGGTTATTGTGATCAATTCTATGACTGGTGGATTTAACTGAGTGGAATTAGTGCGATTGGCTGCTTCAACTTTCCGATTACAGGAGTCCGATAACAGCCAACTGTCCGATTACACTGTCCGATTACAAACATGCAAAATAATTAGTGAAAAGTAAAGCAGTTAGTGCACCAGTCGCATTTGAGGAAATTGCAATGGTTATGATACAGAAAATTAGAAGATAATCGCTTCACTAAGGTTATCTTTTTGGTTGTTGAAGTAAGAGTAAGAGATCAAATGTCGAAACAAAAACATCAAAACTGAGTCTATCTATTGAGTCACACAATGACAGTTGATACATAACAATTATCACAAGAACTTCAAATTCAATTTAAAATTTTTCATAATTTTTAAAAAAAAGTAGGTTGTCAATCAAACATGATGTATTACCTCAGTAGAGTCGACTGCGCTGTGCATGACCTCAATCCAGCCTTCAAACGTTGCCTAAATCACAGCACAAGACGAGAAAAATTGTCAGTGATGTATGTTTGGAGATTTGCTTAACACCCCTCTTCTGTTTTAGATAAAGAAGATCTCGTAAATGTGAAAAATAATAATTTATAGCTTCAATCTGCATAAATAATATCATCTTACAATTGAGTTTTTCTGAATTTGCGTTGTGTTTCCTGCTCTTGTACAATAGAAGCACAATTCGACTAACCAACTGACATACGTTTTTAACCACTAGAAAATCCAAAAAGGGATGTTTTCTAAAATTTCCATTACACCCGATTGAGTTTGGCGACATACCACAAGAAAAAGTGCAAGGAAACCATTGAAAACGTTATCAAAATTGGCCTCGGCATTCCTCCAAGTATATTTCTCCGGAAAGCGGAGACATTCTGTTTTGTTTGGAACAACGTCAGCTGAAACTCTTTCACCAACTTGATCGACGCATTCTTGGAACTTTCCGGAGAACAGTTGGACACCAAGGATACTGAATATTAACCAGAAAAGGAGCGATACCACCAGAACGTTGCCGATACCTGGAATGGCCGCAAATAATGCGTTGATGACAACCTGAGTGCATTAAAAGGAATCGTGAATGGGTAAATTGCCGAATGCAAGCAAAAGTGAAAGGAAAACATTGGAAATGGCTGTCTAAATGAACCTTTCCGTGATGAGTTAAGACATCAAAAGCATGATCGAAGAAGCTTTCTGTAATAAACCAGGCTACTTGAACGTCAAAACATACCGCAATTTCTCATTCATGTTCACGGTTGGAGATTTTAGGCTAACATCTTTATTTCATAAGTTGCTTTTCGAAATAAGTTCACGATTGATTACGATGCAGTTCCACAAACTTATTATTTCAGGCGTCATTTTCTCCTCTTAATGGCGTCCAGGCCTTCTATCCTAGAGTTTGCAAACTTACTTTTGAAAATTCAGAGTACTCAGTTTACGTACCTTCATCCCTTCCATGCGAGATATGGCCCTGAGAGGTCGTAATGCTCGTAGCGTGCGAAGGGATCGGAAGACTGATAACTGTTTGTTCTCAGACAGACAAGCAAGCGAGATCTGCAGAAAAGTCAACGTTAGTGATGAGTTAGTTCTTATAGCTTGTTAGTAAGTCAGGAGAACCACAACGACTGGAATAATGGCATAGTTGCGTTAAGGAACACTTTGATTTGAGCGAAACGACTTTAAAGATAAAAGGTGCTTTATGGTTGTCCTCTATATCATCCAAATAAGCCCTTTTACTCCTCACTGTTTGAAATGTGTCTCTTACAATCAATGTCGACTTGGTCAGCTCTTGAGTTCTCATTGGCTTCTCGTGTGTGTGATCTTTACCACTCACCTAAGTTTATGATTTTTAAGTTATAGTAAACGCGTTCTTTCATGTCAATAGTTTAACTTACTGCGACGATAAATGCATCTAAACAATTCCATACTGAAGAGAAATACTTGACGACACCGAGACCAAAAATCTTAAGAAGGAACTCCATAGAAAAGACAGCTGCGAAGAAGTAGTTCAGAATATCTAACGCCTTTGCTAGGAGTGGCCTTTCCGGAAGGTGTATGTCCTCAAAAATCTAACGAAAGACAAAGTAGTTGATCTTTCAAGACAACTTCTAATGTCTTTTCCCGTTTTCCTGTTGTTATCTTGTAGGAGTTATAGGTCTACAATAACTAGTATCTAGTTAAGTTACATAAAATTATTGAGTATGCATGTGATCTATTGATGAGGATTGAATTCTGCTTTTTAGATCGTAGGTGCTGAAAGGATAAGGCTCTCTTAGTCTTTGCTCTCTCTCAAGATTCCTGACAGATGACAAATTTACTGCGAAAATCAGTCGCAGCATTTTGATTTAACACGGGAATTCCTCTCAAGATAAGAAATTTTACTAAAATCTTAGTCTGCAAATAAATATGACTCGCTCTATCAAATTAAAATTTAATGCTCAGATTACGCTTGTGTTTTTTCTTACCAGCACAAAACTACTAAACATGACGGTAAAAAGAATGAACCATTCAAAGTACTTGTGCTCCACCAGACACCTGATACTACACCGGAACTTCAGCCACCTAAAATGCAAGCGCGACGACATAGAGAACATACAACATTCAGGCAGACAGTCATCCACTTCCACAATGTACTTCTTAGGTATCCTTTTTGACGATTGATCCTCACAGGTAATTACTTGCGCCCCACCTGAAATTATTAATATTCTAAGTGTCACACGTAATAACTTGGAATCCTCATTTTTCTTAAACTGTAAAATCCTGCGAAATAATAATGTCGAGCTATTTCAATACACAGACCAAAGCCTTCCAACAGACCATAAACCAAGCGTCGTAATCTTGAAAAAATCTCCTACGAAAGTTTCGTTATTAAAAAGTGCTTTATGAAAATTCAGTATGGGGGAAATTAAAAGCTCCATTTAAGATTGACTGTAATTGCTTACTGCTATACTAGAACTTCTAAGTTACTTGCCTGTAATTCCTTCCTCGTATTTACTTGTCTGGCTTCTCCGCGTTGTCACGTTGCTTTCCAATAGCTGCACCTCGTACAGTTTGTATCTCTCTTTAAAAGTGGCCACAAACAACCGCGTCTTTTTAGTCTTGGTCAGTCTCTTCAAGATGCGTCTCAGCCTGGAGTTTTGTTCCTCGTCATCATCAGAGGTGCTCTCCTCTTCTTCAGAGTCAAATGCACTCAATAAGAGAGCAATGAAAAGATTGAGAACCTAAAGGGAACGTGACAGGACATGGTTTGGTCACCACAGGAAATAAAAAAGTACGGAGACCTAACTAGATCCAATCTTTTGTGTTCCAGCCACGGGAATCAATAGTAAACTAAGCCCCATTTATCTAAAAGAAAGATGAAAATGTGGCAATCCACCCGTTAGCAGCAGTAAATACAGAAGAAAGCTTGAGCAAAGGACCCCAATAATCTCTGGCCTCACTGTTTGCGTTTTGCTCGACATGTGTTTCCCTATTTATTACAACTATTTTGTGATCACTTGTGATCCTTTCATTCTAATTGGCTCTCACCTTTGACATTTATTCAAAATCACACCGTTTTCAGCTTTAAATCATTTTTCCCAGCTAGTAAGACAGCTTTACTAAAACACAACAGCCAGCCACAACAGCCAATTCCAAAGCTTGTTAAAAGAAATCAGTCAATTGCAGGAAAATGAGAGACAACTTTTGCGACTTTTTTAAACCAGCTCAATATAATGGATTAATAAAATACTTGTACAAAATAGATGTAATAAAGTGATAATTGAACTTCGAGTTGTGCAACTTTGGTCTGAAATCATACCTTTGATTTCAAATCAAGCTCGCACCACTCGCTCGATTCTTAAAGGTGTTGTTATGCAAACCTTGGACAAATATTTTATCGGCAGTTAATATAAAAATAATGTAATTGTAGGCCATAAATACTCACAATGAAGTTACCGATGACAAATGCCGGCAAGAAGACCAGAAGGGCCAATGGACTAGTGGCTCTCATGCAGTCCCAAAGAGGCTCAATCCACTCCCCACACAGCACTCTGAACACCATCATGAAGGCGTGCCAAAAATCATTGAAGTTCCAGCGCGGTATTCCATAATTGCCAAACTTGTCTTCCGTGTATGCGTCACCAAATACTCTCATTCCTACTACAGCAAATATGTAGATGATGACACCAAGAATGAGAGTTATGTTCCCAACAGGTCCCACGCTCTTGGTTATGGCAGAGACAAGTTTGTTCATTGTCTTCCATGACTGTGCAAGATTTAGAACTCGGAACTAGAAATATTGAATGAAAGATGATTGATATCGCTACGTTTGGTTAAAATCG
The DNA here is from genome assembly GCF_036669915.1 of Pocillopora verrucosa. NCBI lineage: Eukaryota > Metazoa > Cnidaria > Anthozoa > Scleractinia > Pocilloporidae > Pocillopora > Pocillopora verrucosa. The sequence continues at coordinate 12,458,328 of NC_089318.1, read as the reverse complement.
ACGTAAAAATTTAAACGCGAAGGCTCTGTACGGTTATAAAAAAAATCTGATCGTTCCAAATTCTCGAACGCAGGAATCATTAGGTAGCTTTAATTTAAAGCCGAGACAAACCTTAATAGCTAATTTTCTCTACTCATAACTTTTTGATGATTTGAAGACCTTTACCTGTAATCTGTTTATTAAAAAAAATATTAGTATTGTCTACTTGAATAGTGTATTTTGATCGCCCGGGTGAGTGTAGTCCTGAGAAGGACTGCCGTCGGTGGTGGTGACTGATGTTTAGACAACCTAAGTGGAAATCATCATCAGAGTCAAGTGAATAGTTGTTGCCAGTCGAATTTTCTAAGTCCGGTTCGTATAAACCTTTTTTGGTAAGTTTTGCCGTGATGTTATTGGCTGTAAGACTCAAGTGGCGTGGATCGGTCGTGATTGGTAGGTCTCGATCCGTCGGTGAAGTTAGGTCGTTCTATTTGGATCAAACCACGCTATTATATGTTACCTCCGGGTTCAACCATTTACCGTAATTATAAATATTGCTAAAATGTTGCGTCAGTCTGGTTTGTTATTTACAAGGTATGTCTGTAAACTTTTAGAGGAAACTTCAATTTGTTTTTTTTTCTCAGTGGCAACGTACCAGTCTTAGGCTTCGAAAGATACTAAAGCTTCCACCAGACTCCGTAAGATACCCAGCAACACTAGCAATCACTATGACGGCGTCAAATATGTTCCACCGGCTCTTCACGTAGGTCAGCGGGCCAAAGGCGACAAGCTTCCATATCATCTCCACTACAAATATTATCGTGAAGACCTGTAAAAAAAGTTTAAGGTGACAAAAAAGAGATGAGAGAATCTGAGAAGCAGTTCCTTGAAGTCTATTCAAGCAAGCCAGATTTTTTGTCTCACGTCCTAAAATCCCGGTAGAAACATGGTGATATCGGAGCTGTTGCTCATTAATAAGAGTCCATGAAAATAAAGCGCTCAAAGACCCTGTTTGACATCGTCAATTGACAAAAACGATATCGAATGCACAACATATGCACCCCCTAAATCGATCATTGCACGTTTCAAATATCTCCACATACTTGAGTTTTTTTCATTTGTGTGCTAATTTAGAGAAAAAAGGTGATCTATGCTAGGTATATATCAAACTGGACATAGGCTACAGGCTGGAAATTTCACATGCTTTCTTTGGCAGAGGCAAACATGAAATATTAATCTAAACAGCAATTACAAAGGTTTTCCTACCATGTTGCACAGGTCCAAGACATTTTCGAATGACTTTTCAATTCCGTAATGATAAAGAGCAAGTACAATGGTATTCAACAAGATTATTCCTATAATGACAACGTCAAAAGTGGCACACTCAGCGGCAGCACGCATTCTCTTTCTCATGGGCTTGAAAAAGGGAAACTTGCTAAACAAATTATCACAGTTTGTCTTCACATGTTGGAAGAATTTCATCAATGTTTTCGCTAAGCTTAGCCGTTTTCTCGCATCTCCTCGATGAACCTCTGGAACTTCTGTCACGATACAAGCGGCCTGAGTTAATTCTGCTATAGCTTTCGTGGTCTTTCTCAATTTCTTCAGTGGCTTAAGAAACTTAACGGAATCAGGATCGGCAATGTAGGACGAGGCAGTCTTCTTTAGAAGCTCCTTGCGCCTTTCCTATCAAAAGAAATGGAAGGTCCTACCTAGATTATCGTTTCAAGTCGTTTTAAAGATAGCTTCTTAAGGGAGCTCCATGGAAATTATCAAGTCATTGGAAAAGCAGAGAATTCTTCATTTCCTGTCTTCGCCATACGACACTTTCATTACAACAATAAATGCTGCAGGGGTTCGGTCGGAAGAATGTGCGGGGACTTTTACCTCAGAGTAACAAGTACTTCTATGAGGGTTATGAATGGCAGTCTGTGAGTTTGCCTCCAAGACCAATGACTTCTAAAGAATGTACGATGAAATTATAGTTTTTAAGCTGAAACGTTTCCTGTGATGAAATGAACATAAACCGATAATGATAATACATTTTCATTTAGGATATATCTTTTTTTGTCATCAGCTTCCATCCCCTGCCTATTTTTGACCACTGATATTGAGAATAAGAATATTTTTCATTTTTGCCTGCAGTTGTTCTTACCTCGTGTTGAAGAGATTGCAGCTCTTTCTCGTAAGAGAGATAAACTACAGCTAAGACAAGATTGAGGAGATAGAACGAGCAGAAGAAAATTGTGATCACAAAGTAGAAGACATACCAGATACCCACGGCTCTTACAACCTGTCGTTAACGGACAGAAATATGAATTACGTAAACGCAAAGTAACTGTAATGCATTCAATTGTATTATGCGCTTCTAAACATAGTTTTCATGTCAAAATGTTCCTAGGAGAGCATTCTTCAGAGCACACGCGATAAAAAGACAGAAATTAATGATGACTTTAGTTTACCAAAAGGTTATAATTATAAATCAGTCAAATCAAAAATTTACTTCTCTTTCCTGATATTGGTATTAGCAATTCCAAATTCAGGATTACCTTGTTGTAAAGGTTTTCCCAGTAATCCATTGTGAGGATCTGGAACGCCATTAATAATGCCCAGCCAATGTGATCGAAGCCAGTAAAACCATAATCAGGGTTGGGTCCAGCGTCCGCCATACAAGTGTAATTAACAGGACAAGAACTGAAAACGATTAATTCATGCGCTCATCTCATTTCAGAATACACATCAGTCGCCCCGTGTTTTCTCTTCTTATATATTTGTATTTATTTGTTGTAGTTGTGGTTATTAAGTTGTGTTCACTTTTTCTTTCCTTTTTTCTCACATAGTTTTGGTTTGAAAATGAATTAAATACACCCAAGAAAGGATAATTTTTATCCTCTCCTTAACACCTGAAACAAGTCAAAAGACAGGACCAAATATTGAAATCTTTACTTTATCAAAAGTAATGTTTCTGTATTGAATAAATGCAAGAATTATCTCGCGGTGCGGGTGTAGAGATGGCGAGTTGGTGGTGTACTATGTTTGGTAAAACAGCTGAGCTTGCATAGTATTACCACTAATATAAAAGGCAAAAATAACTGTCGCATTTGCAGTCCCCACCCTACTTACCCTGCCCAAGAGGAGTTTCCGCAAACAACAGGTTCACCATTTCGCATTAGCCAGGTACCTGCAAAGAACCGATAATTAAGCGTCTTCACTATCAATTCAGCCTTATTCGACCACTACCGGCGTGACTAGGACGGGTGAACATATAAACAACGGAGTTGATCAATGAAGGTTTTAAAATGTACGCAAAAATTATGTCTTCATTTTCAAGTAACATGCAACCATTTCCCTTTGACCCTCAAAATTGCATAATTACAAAGTGAATTGGTTTTACTAATTGCGCTGGGGGAGAGATTCAGCTGCTAAGTCAGGTTGATCTTACAGGGGTCTTTATCATTTCTTACTTTCATTTTGAATATATCCTCCTATGTCTTCTGTAAAGTTCTCCGGAGGGTCAAGAACACATTTATTCCTCAATTCTCCAACAAACAGCTGCAGACCGATTAGCGCCATGACAGCGAGAAAGAACAGAAACAGAACCAGAACGTCACTCAAAAGCTTCAACGAACGGAGTAAGGTGTTCACCATCGCTCGGAGACCTGTAGTAATTAAGTTTATAATTCTTAAATGATTGAACTACATGAATCAACCTTTAGTATGGGATAATGGCCACAACCCATAACGGTGCTTTTACTTACAGGCTTAAGTGTCACAATAACGAGTGTTGAGAAAACTGTCAACTTCGATCCGGTGATACAGTCAGATTCTAAAAGAATAGCGCAACTTTGACAAAAGCGAATGGCTACTGCACCCACCTGACACAACTGATATTGTCCTTAAAGCCCGCAGGACACGGACTGTTCGTATTGCCGTGAAGTTTGCGATATTTGGAGCCATCGTGATGTATCTGAAGCCGAAATTGTAGGGAGAAATGAAAATATGCATAAAAGAAGGGTCCAGGGAATGACTGCTCTTCAGATATGCATTTGAAACTCAGCTGGTACATTTGAAGAGGCGCGGATGAATATGACACTCTTATGTTGAAATACAATGATCTCAAAGAAAATTTGACGTGTTGATGCACTAGTTATGACTATTGCTTTGCTAGTTGTGAATTAAACTGATGTATATTATTCTGCTTGTTCCCACCGAACGCAGACCTTCTTAAAATCTGAAATCAAGAGCCAGTGGGGCTGCAAGTTTATGTGAACGATCCACAGTAATCCGTGTATTGTCATGAAAGAGTTACCTACAATTATATAATATAATTTTTGGAAGGGTACTCACCTCTCTCCTTTCTACAACGACACGTGTGTAACAGCTAAACTCACCCTAAAACAACTACTATGAAATCAAGCCAGTTCCAAGGATCTCTAAGGTAGGCGTACGTGTGAAGTATAAGTCCACGTGATATGATCTTCAATAGCATTTCGAGAGTGTATATTGCAGTGAACACGTACCTAAAATCGACATTCCAAAAGACTCTGTCAAGTTGAATCAAAGCTATCGCAAAGATAATGAAACGGGTGGAAGAGATGTTATGATGAAAAAAAGGGCTATCCGAAACAAAATAATGGACATCAACCATTATTTTTTTGCTCTAATGTAATATCGAAGATACATTAAAAGTTGGAGGATTATCTTCTTTTGGTAACCCATATAGCTTAATCCTTTCATACAGTCGAAGCTCTGGGGAGAGGCTTGACTATGAGCAGACTCGCAAATTCTAAATGGGAACGAAGGCCAATATAAATTAGAAACACATTTGCAGCCTAACTGGGTTCACCTTTCAGATGTTTTTAAACCCAACTGGCTCTAATAACTGGCGATAAAAATGATTACTTACTCAGCTTCCTCAGGAGGGTCTTTTAGCGCAAGGAACACGCAATTTACCAAAATCACTAGAATGATAATCACTTCAAAATATCTTGCATGAAGTAATCAAGAAAAAACCACAGATCCTATATAATATCTTGGATACAAGCATTTTCGAATGACATACAAACAGAAGAGGTACTTTAAAGCGTATCCGTCACCATCTCATTAAAATCATTATTTTTCTCCAATGGAGTTATAGCTCATGCACGGTAGTATCCCAAAGGAAGCCTGAAGCTCCGTTTAACTCGCTGAATATGCATGCAAAGGATACTGATTGGTAACCACACTTATAGTCCACCTTCTAAGAGGGTGTAAAGGTCCAAAGAGCCACAAAGATCGCGCTCTGTTGAACCTGAACATGTGATGCCCAATCGATGTTGTACCATACTGACGTAACACAAGAAAGGTATCATCAGCCGGAACCTGTATGAGATAAAATAAACTCTTCTGTCTCTTCTGTATGATTTCTCACACCATGTTAAGTCATGAATTAACAATAGCTGTACATACATTCTTTCCAGTGGCATCGTAGTCCTCTAAAGGCATGTTTAAGAAATGACCTGGATCAATTGGGGCCGACGGCATGGATTCTTCAGAACCATCCCCTTTTTCTAACTCCGAGGTCTGAGGGTCTGCTTCGTTGGTGGCCAAAGCCTGTACCTGTGCGAGATCTCCCAAGCTAGCGAAGGTCACAACCTTCTTTCGTCTTCGTGGGCTAACTTTTAGTATTTCATCGGGATTAGCTACATCAAGAGCAGATTTCTGTTCGTCCTCTTCATCCCGTGTCATCTTGTTGGACTGCGGGGCACCAACTAAAGGCATCAGACCAGTGCCTGGATAGAAGAGTTAAAGAAGGATGAGCGACGAAGGTGAAAAATTATTGGATGTTAAGGTTTAGTAAATTTAAATTTTAGATTTCCAGGTATGTACGGCAGTATGGCTTTCTGTCTACTTATTGATGTATTGTGTCACTAAATCGACTCATATACTGCATTAACATTTATAGTCAATAGCTTACGGAAATAGCATTCATGAATAAGCTTTCTGCCAACATGTTTTTATTAAATGATTTTTGAGAGCCTCGATCAATTATTTGTTGTTCCGAAATTTATTTTTAAGAGACCGAGGAACGGGTGGCAAGTTCGGAAATCCAACAATGTATTTCATTGTCTGGGAAACTTTCGAGGAGAATGGATCTAATTTTTCTTGTTTTTGGTTTTTTTTTTTTTACAGCAAGGTCACTTTATTTTAATTATTCAAATTTAAGCATGATCATCCTCCTCTCCATGGGCATAACTACAAAAGATTATTTTTATTGGTAACTGAATTGCTTGATCGATGGCAAATTATGATTTTTTTTTAAATCAGAGTGAAGATTTGTCTGTTGAGTTTCCAGTACCTATTGATGCGATCGATTCGTCGCATTCGTCCTCTTGAGAATTCCTGTTTTCTTTTTTTGTGACAGCCTCCCATTAATAATCCAGAATTTGAATCTTGTTCATAGATTTAAGACAATGATGAGACGCGTTTCCCATATCTCTAGTCAAAACAGAATTCAAAAGAATATTCTAAGAATTCCGGAAACTTAACCAGAAGAGGTCAATGCTCAAATTATAAATTTCAATTCCTTTATTATAGTAGGTAACCTGGAGAGAGTTGAGCTACATTATTAAGCAAACGTGATAGGAGATCAAGAAATATTCAAAAATTATCATGGAGTTCAAATTTCGTCACTTTAAAAATCTGGTGTAAAAACTGTACCGTTATATTTTTGATGAAAATGGTGGGATTTTCTGTTTAAAATTGGCTCTTGAATCACATCACTGATAGGAAAGATTTCATAAAGTTATAAACAAAGAGTATTGTTGTACTTCGAAACACGATACTTCGCAAAGGAAGAAAACTTTAGCGATTCTGCAACTTCAATGGTGGAGGTGGTCAGTGAAGGTCAGGAAATCAAGGTAAATTGGGTAAAGTTTTGTCACCGTGTTCGAAAATTTGAATATGCGAGTATGACGACACATTGATGTAGGCACAATTTCTTTTATCGAGAGTTAAATCGCGGCAGTTTAGCGGTTGATTGACGCATGTTTTGTATGGAGTATAAAGCCTGCATTTTTAAAAAATAAGATGCTCCTTGGAGAACAACCGCTAAGGATAAATGGAAACTTTGATAGATGTAGCAATTTCATTTGCTATTTCTAAAGGAAATCAGAACATCGGCGAAATTAAAACTGTTGTTGAAATGCTTTGCAGACGCACAAATTATTATTCAAGATCTTGTATAATTGCTGGTCTTTGTTTTGAAATCTTTCAAGACTGTAGGAAATAAGAATGTATCATTTTACAAATGACTGTTTTGAAATCAAAACTGATGTACGGCCGTGTTCATTACATGAATCAATTGACCAAAGCAGCAGAAGCGTGCAATAAATCAGTTTATTTCGGTTGATCTCAAAAATGTTCATGGCATTTTCCAAAGCAACTTCCCGAAAAAAAGGTAATGTTCAATGTTTGAGTGTTAGACAAACATTTAGAAGAGGTTTAAAGCATTTAAGGAAAAATGTAATAGGAGTAAGGCCATAATTGTTCGTCATAGATGATATGAATGAAATAGAGGATTTCCTCTTGTTTCAAGCATGATTTTTTTATTCTGATTTTATCTTAAACTGACGCAATGAATGTATCAGTCGTATCCTTTACACGTGAAGATGACTATATTGAAGTGGTATTTGACCTTCAACGAAGGACTTTTTTATGTTACCAACATTACCTAGCTTGAGAGATAAAAGAATACTTAGGGAAGTTGATTTTGGCCATGCTTTCGTAGGTAAGTTCTTTCAAACTGCCTTTAATTTATGGCAATGTGAATTACTATGTATTCTTTACTTTAGTAACGTGTTAAAGAGAATATCGCATGTCATGAGGTATGTTTATTTTAAAATGTCTTCTTTAATAACATTTGAATGTTTTCCTTCAGTAGCATTTTAGATTAAAAAAACGGCAAATATTCAATGAGGCCTTAAACTTCTGTAAAATTGACGTTAAAATACTTTAAAACTCCACGGTATGCCGTGGATTTTCACTATTGTAAGTCTTTAGTAAGAATTTTCCACCTTAAGTTACCCGACCGCTCACTGAATACTCTATTGCGTCTTCACTCACGGAAAATTCTACAACTAAAATATAGAAAACGAGAGAGGTCACATTGGAAGACCCATTGTAGCGTCCTAGCCTCAGTGATGGTCTAAGCGCTTTGGTCTAGTGCAAAGAATTATCAAAAAATCTCGTTAAAATCTAAAGATCTTGAGTTAGTCCCACACTTTGTCACGTGTTTACTTTAAACCCATCGTAGCGCTAATTAATTGTATTTATTGACCGAAGCGAATTATGCATATCTGCACGTACAGTGTAAGGATGGAATTGGAGTCAATCAACAGTCTAAGACCCCGAATTAATACCACCCTTCCTTTCTTTTTAATTTAATGATTATTTGTCCAGAAAAACATATTGACCTTGAACAATACTTGAGTGTCAAGAAAACGTTTTCAGCTGGTAAAAGAGGCAACTTTCAGCGTTGGAAGAATTGTTTAAATTATTTCGGGTATCGTAACGTATGAAAAAAGTAATGGAAACGTAAACTGCTCATTTTATTTCGACAGCAAAATAAAGATATACATCTTTTCCCAAAAGAAGGAAACAATTTATTATATTTCTAGATGGAGACCGCCACGCCATCTAAATTTTCTTTATCCTTGCGAACTTACTTATCTATTATGCCGACATAGTAGAAAATCCTATCCAGTTTCAAGCCAAGATTTTTTGATTCCACAAGTTATTTCGATTCATAACGTTTGTTGCGGGGTCTTTTTGTGCCTTGCGACTTGCGTGATGATTTCTTCGCTACAGACCTGAGTTATCACACTGATAATAAAAGGCCCTTACGTGCAAAGCACTGTTAAGGTTAATTAACGATGTAAATAAACACCTGACCTGAGTAACATGTAATTTAGTTCACTCTTTTGTAAAGACCACAAGCTCGATAATTTTTCAGCTCGCTAGATAGCAAAAAGGAACATTGGCGGTATTAGGCAAACTTATTTGGCAGGATGCATGCTGTCAACCCTTCCCTTCCTCACCCTCTCCCCCTTCTTTTTCTTTCGTAAATTTTCATTCAGATTTCTTTTTAAGCGTAATAATACGTCAACCATTTAGCATTGCGACTAATTTCTTTCGTTGCATGCTGACAAACCCATTTAAAACTCTGGTATTAAGAATTTATAGCGACCCAGAGCCATTAATTATGTTGTAACAACAAGAGATTTCGAAAATACGAGAAATACGAAAGAAATTTAGAAAAGTGTAATTTCGTTAAGTGGTCTGCATGAAGAGAAATCTCTCTCGTCATTTAAGGTGCCCTTATGATAAAGTCTAACCTACAAAAGAAACAACACGTGATTTATTACGCTGATATTGTCATATGATTCTTAACCAATCAGAGTATGAGCAGAATCCAATCTAAACTAAGAAATTATGAAAAGATTTTAAACTATGTTTTGAAACAGAGATACCAGTCATTTACTGTACATAGTGACAGAGCTTATGCAAGATTTTATTCAAGAGATAAGCAAACAGTAGGCTTATATCAAATCACACAGAATATTTAATAGGCATGACTGCATGTGAATTCCAAATTACTGTTGACCTATAACCCTCGAAGATCGGTTTGGCATCCCGTAAGTTGTGTATTTACCATGGCCGTAAATCAAGTCGTTTTTCGCCACCCTGATTTAGGTGAAGCGGTTTTATCGCAAAAATGAAAACGTTCGCCAGAAAGGAGAAGCAGTCGGCCTCTTTTAAAATGTGTCGTTTCACCTAATAAACGCAGTGTTATTGTTTGTTGAGCAGGTGATACAAGGGTTATTAACTTCCGCTGTATAGTGTTATGGTTATTAATCGTTTGCTCGAATGCATCAGGATTTATTTGCAAAGATCACCGATTCCCACACTCTTAGTTATCGTTAGTCACTTCCAGATTTTTACACCAATAAAGGCAAAAAGAAGTCCATCTTACTTTTAAGAGCAAATAGGTTCTGAAAATTGGCAGTCATTTTGAAATACATGCGTCAAAAAACTTTTCGTGCTTAAAATTGTTTTCGATAAGTATTACACCTCGAGCAAAACGCGATGCCAACAATGAAAGGACGAGATAAAATAGAGAAGAAAAAGGAGAGAGATTTGCAGCTCAAAATTCTATGATATGGTATTCGCTCCCAGCATGACGGTTCATTAATCTGTAACATGTTCTCGAAAAGACACCGAGTCATTACACTCCCCAGAAAATGTTTCCTGGAGGCCTTGTAAGTTTTGACAATTTTACAGATACTTAATATCTCGGGAGTAGGGCACAAATGAGGCACTTCCATAAATCTCAATAAAGTCAGACTCGAATAAAAGAGAAAGTCGAGCAAACAATTTTCATGTCATCTAAAATTTGTTTAAGAGAAAGTATATCCTTAGCGACATTGTGTCACATGCAAATTTACCCCCGAAAGCGTAGAAAGCTTATTCATTAATCGTTTAACTTTAGGAATAAATAACTTCAATGCTTTTTCGGATTGACAAGGATTTCAGCTGAGACCTAACAGGTTTTTCTTTTGTTTTTGTTCCTTTTTCGCAGCAAAAGACAAAGCTTTTTGAAATATGCAAAGTTTTTTTTTGTTTTGCTTTCTCGACAATATGAGGAAAATCCCTTTCTTATTAAAGGTACTCAATCCGCCCGCCTTATCTAAATCATTCATGCACTGCCCTAGAGGTTTACGTAAATGTTTATCTTATGCTCCACAATTACTTTTTAACTCTTAACCAATCATCTTCGAAGATATGCATAAAAACGGAACCTGTTTTATACACTTTTGATTGACAAGTATGTGTACACCGTTTTGAAATGCAATTGATATGAGTTTCTTCCAACACGTTGTATGCTGTCAGCGATTGCGTTTGCCTTGTTATTCCTGAATTTCCGTGCGTGAGGTAAACTTTTTGTTTGATTTCGTAAATGTTCTGACTATTTTAGGCCCAGTTTCAACTTCTGTTACATTTGTCAATTCATCATTGCAGAGGGGAAAGCTCAAATTACAAGAAACCGTCTTGAATACGTTAGTGTTCTCTAAAGCGCCCATGTTTGGAAGGTCCAAAGTATGTAGCAAAGTTGTAAGTTGTATGTACCAAACGAATTGTATTATCTAGCTTTGTTTTTCGGAAGTGACGGTAGAACATTCTCTTCGCGTGGATCTCAGAAATCGTTTGTTTAGTAATACTTGTAACGTACAGCCAGCTGCCTTGATACAGAAAATGATAAATTAACTTGTTGTCCGGTCACGATATTCTCTCGCTTTCACGCAGCATATCAAAACAGACGAGTTAAAGATAAAAAACAAAATAGCTCAGTTTTCTATTCCTTCTTGCTCCATTCTGACTTCATACCCTAATAATAAATATATTTTTTTACTAAATACAATATTCGTAAATATCTGCAAGTCGCAGTTAACCAATACCTTCACTTCGTTTGAAAAATTATATTGCAGGCTTAACAGCGAGTAATTGTTTCATCACCAATTTTCCAAAAGAGAAATATGCTATTCTTAGCTTGAATGTGCTCCTGACTTAGAATATCAGTCGCAGTCTCTGAAAATATTTCTTAGCTGCAAATAGTCATCCTTTTAACCTGATATAATTTTCCTGAACTACAAAAAGTACAATTTCGATCGATTGATATTTTAACTACTCTTATAGATATAATTATGGTTGCAGCTAGGTTCTTGGGAGTTAGATTCTCCAGTTATTCTCAAGATGATTTTACAACAAATTCCAAAATCTACATTTAAGTAAAATAGAAAAATAAGATAATAAATTAAGAATGAAATATGCCACGTGGAAGCTTCATTAGACGCGAAATAACACCATCTATTGAAATAAATAGCGCATAATTCTTATGGAAGAAGTTTGGAGAACAGGACAAAAGAAAATCTCAAGGATGAAATTTGTCAACACGTGTTGCTCGGCAAGTTCCTGTTTTCAAAGAAATTGCACATACGATTTTGTTTTCCTGAATAATTACTGTTCCTTTTTTGTTTCTTTTTTGTTTCTTTATCAAACGGCTCTAAGCGATCCTTTTTAAGTTAAGGGTAGAACTTTAAGCCCATAAATGGTTTTAAAGAACTGCCTCGTACACTTTAAGTATATAAGTACGTCAATATCTACTCTAAAGAGGAAACTGACTTTGATCTGATGATACAGCTTCGTCTAGTAAAATCAACTTTCTATATGTCGAAACTTTCAGAAACTCTCTGGATACGCAAACAAGAAAGATATCCAACACAGATTTTTTAAACAATAACTGACCAGATGAATTCTTCCGAAAGCATTTTCAACTGACGCAATCATTTCCAAGAAAATTAATCTATTTTTGACTTTTAAAGTATGTAAACGTTTGCTAAGTTGTTATTTTTCAAAATTCATTAAAACACGGTCACATCTGCTGCTTTGTTAATTTTTGGATCGTGTTGCTATTAATACTGTTTCTACTTTATTACCATTGCTGGTTGGCTGTGATTTGCCAAGTAGTGTCATTACGCCGGCAAACGAAAAAGTGCCCACTGTTACCTAAAAGGAGATTATTTCAAGGAAGGAGGCGGCTTTTATATCAAAATTAAACCAAAGAAAGAAACAACTTTCGCTTTGACGGTATTATCTATATAATCCGCCCCTTATTGTGATGGCAAATAATTTATCCTTACAATATCACTGCTGAAACAGACATTAGGGTCAGAGGCTCTCTGTTAGGTATCGGTCGACAGCATTAACCATCACACGAAAGCTATCACGCTCGTAATCTTCCCCGTCTTCCGGACGAACTGTTGTCGAAAATTTTAATCGGGGCCTCTGGTTCATACCTTCATAGTCGCTTTTGTGGAGCCAGACTTTTAGCCAGCTGTTTTCTCTTTGTTTGGTGTTTTTGTTATTAGTATTTTCCGTCAAACTCACAGTTAAACGTTTTTACTTTCTCTTCACCTAACCGGCATTTTGTTTTGTTGTGCTTTCGCGACTTCCCTTTTAATCAATTCAATTTCTAATTTCCGCACTCAATTTCAACTTCTTGCGCTGTTTTGAATTAATCGACGCGTTCTCAGCCAATTAACACACTGAAATTTTTGCATGTGTACTATGAGGTTTGAAATCATATGCATGCTTAAAAAATTGAAAGAGCACGCAGCGTGAATTTGATTTGAAATCACAAGTATGATTTCAGAGCAAAATTGCATGACACGAAGTTCAATAACGACGATATTACATCCAAAAATTTCAAAATTCAGTCGCTCAGATACAGGATCTTTTAAGTCCTGATAGATATTTTATTAATCCAGTACTAAGCTGGTTTATAAAGAGTTGCAAAAGTTTTCTTTCCTCGTCCTGTAATTTGATTTGTCACTTAAAACAAGCCTTGGAATCTGATTGGTTGCAGTGATTTAGCAAAGCTTTCTCATTGGTTATTCGTGAATAAATCACAGCAAGGAGAGCCAATATGAATGCAAGGATCGGCGGTGATTTTCAAATTGATGTGATAAATAGAAACCTCGCGCGGGCTTCTTACATTTTAGAGGGACAAAGTTACGTCAGAAGCTTGTATTTTTCAATGCTGTTTTTCATTTCCTTGCACTGATGAGCTTTTGAATGTGCTTCGTCTCGTAAAAGCAGATCTATTTTGATAACAATAGGCTCTGTCGTAGTCCTGAAAATGACGCCATACAGCCATTAAAGAACAATAGCAGTAACAGCTTCGAAATGCGACTGGAATTTATTCTACGAATTTCTGATTTCTTAATGTCTTGATTATTTCTAGGACATTAATTTAGCGTTAAGAGAATCCAGCATTTTAGCATCATAGCTCTATTTTTAGTGTTTTTTACGGGATCTAAGGCAGTTAACACAGAGTTCAATGGTGTCATTGCAATGAGAGAAATGCCACTTTACATAGATTTGGCTTACCATGATATCATAATATACCCTTCCTTATCTCGATAGGCTCTAATAGGCTCCTAAAGATTTTCCAACGAGAATGGGAATATGAGGAATTCTGAGTTTCCATGGTTTGACAAAAATAAGAAAGAATGTGAAGTTTTTCAAAGGAAATGAAAAAGACATTTTTTGAAATAAAAATCTCTCAGCAACAAAATAATACTTTTGGTTAAATCAACAGTAAACATCCTATTTTTTTTAAACAAAAAACATGATATTATACCACATCTCAATTGCCATTGTTTGTCGAAGGAGGAGTCATTTAACCAATAGAATTGTTTTGTTTAGACCTTCATCAATTTTCCAAAATTAATGAGGCCTGTCCTGACAGGTTAAAATTAATTGAAACGCAACTTAGGTTACCTGCGACAGAAACAGAAAATTTAAAAACCAAACCATGTTAATCAGTGATAGATACGAATTAGTGGTAGATTAACGCAATTAAGCTTGCCAAGGGAAAAAACTTTTAAATCAGCTTGTCATGTTTTCTTTCGTTTTTGATTCTTATGATTAAACGAGATTGTCAAGGGAGTTACCATTTTTTGACGCAAAAAGCGTTTTTACACTCTTGAGAATGTTGCATATCAAGTTCAATAAAGTCCCTTTTAGTAAAACGCAATTGATCCCCAGAGAAGGTTTGAAGGTATAGAATAACTCCTCATACACGACCGAATTCAGGCATGATATGGCTCGGAGGCGACTAAGTAATCAGCGTTGAAAATATTTGAAAAAAATTTTGTCACAACGAATCTCCGAGTTTTGAAATGTTGTTATGATGAGAAAAAGTAATATTGACGTTAAAATTTATCTTCCCATACCATTTCTACCGGCCCATTTTCCTTTATTAGGTGGAAGGTTTTGTTTCACTTTTCCGGGGAAGCGGTAATTCTTGTGTATAACAACAACTTTCGTTTGATATCACGACAATTTTTTTCCTTTTTACAATTTGAGCTTAATCCTTAACCAAGGTAAGGCATGAGTAAAAAAATTCTCCAAATCCCTACCTGAAAGGGTTCCTCTTGAATCAGCCACCCTATACTGAATTACACCTGTGATTTTCTCTCGAACCTAAAGCCATGCTTCCTTTGTTAGCGCTCGAGGAAATGAATATCAAGGAAGTTTTTAATTCATATTTGGATTACCCCGTACCCGCTAAAATAGATTTCATCACGAGGTGTTGACTCGTAAAATTATTTGCGGTCAACAAAAGAGCTCTCTACCGTATAGACAAAGTTGTTTAGCCAATGAAAGCTCGCTTTACAAGTGCGCCGAAAATTGGTGTTTCTCTCTTCATATTTGTACGCGAATTCCAATTTTTTTCTAATTTGCTAAGTAGCTTGAAAATGGCTTCCATCTCATCGGAAAGCGGGTCTTCAATTATAGCAAACTGTAATAATTTCCCCATTTGGAAAACTGATTTTGTCGTCGCTGTTAGTTGCATGAGATCATGTAGTTCATTAAACATTTATCAGTCATCCCAGGATTTGGGTATTCAAAACTCTTTACAACAAAGAACTACATTCGCTAGTTACAACTCCATTAGTTTGCTGATACAATTATTGATTTTCGACGTATCCATACATTTGATAAGTTTTGGTATACACCAGGTGTCGGTTATTTACAAGCGCCGACCACAAAGTAATATCGCTAGTAGATTTGAATTTTGATGAAATTTGCTATTATAACACCTGTCGACATTTGTTGTACAATTTTAAAGTTATATGAAGACAAATAGCATACACAATCTAAGGCACAGGTTACCATTTGGATGGAAACTTAATGAGAATTACAGACAGTCCCTTCCTTAATATGATGCTACTTTTAACTGACGATTTGGACAAATTTTTTTCATTAAAAGTGTTCATTATTCACTCGTTCCAGGAAAGACTTGCGTTGTTGTACGTTTACATCCAAATCCCTCCATGAGTGCAATTTTAAGGTATAAGTTTGGTTATCTGGCGCTTTCTTTGCACACATACGAAACGCTGATTTACACAAGAAAATTTCATTGACACTAGCGGCCCATCGCTATTACACTCGGCTTGAATAAAACGGTCCACACCAGTCAAGTTTCAGACTTAGTAGAAAAGGTTAGAGGTAGACATTTTCAAAACATTTTTAATCACGCAATACCAACTATGAAAAACTGAAATAAGAGCATCAGTAAACTTGCTCTATTTGGCTTGTTTGTCCATGACATACCTGTAAAAACTGTTCACCTTTGAAAAAGAAAAAGTAGCGCTGTGCCGTGTCATGCCGGGGAGTCATGCAACTCATATATGTTTTGTTCTAACGTGCCAGTTAATATTTTTTGACATTTGAATTTCTTCAGATCTTCTTAAGATCTAATTAACCCCTAGACGAGTTTGTAAAATAAGATTTACAAGTTTGACAGAACCTCAAACGTTTCCATTCTTCTGCTTTGAAACTCAAATGATCAGTTCTTCATAAGATAGAAAAAAAATCGAGAAGAAGAAGAAGAGATTTCTGAAGTCTGACAAAATTGGGCCAGAACCTGATAATTACTCGAAAGGCCATTCCTGGACTGGATTCCTTACCATTCAAACAAGTGGTCTTGTTCCATCTTGCAATATCTTACCTTTAAGTTATTAAGAAAGGTATTATACTTTAAATTTCATAATAACGCAGGCGCACTCTGAAAGTAATAACCTGACGGGAGTGTAACCAGTAACCTTCGGATTACTACGTCGACGTCGGTCACTCTACCACTGGGTTGACCCTAGGATGATGGGCCATTTAAACCAAAAAATTTGGAAAGTTTTGCATGTAAACACGTTCAGTAATGTATTTCATCAGTATGTCTTCTCGTGCTTATTTTCCTTTCTAGTTAAGATACCCCGATTTTGCTAGAGATTACGGAAGCTAGAACTGATCTGATTAACAAATTGCTCAAGGAGGTTTTGAATGAAAGCGTCTAACCTCGTTTCTGTATCTTAACCTCAGTGTTTCCCGGACCCACGACTTACTTGATCTCATAATTTTCAATGAAAACATCACCTTTTCTCCTTCGATTGATTTGACCAAGATGGCTGGCTTACACGTGCACAAACACTCGAAACGATTAAAGCTTTGAGGTGATCAAAACATCTTTTCATACACTGTCAAACGATATCGCTGTCTTCAATATCCATGACAACAGACATTCTTATCATTTTTAAAGATTTTGATATCACAAGTAAGGGTACGATGACTACAACTTGGCATTTTATTGGCTTCTCTTGTCTTGTCAATCCTAATTCCCAATTCCATGTAAGGAAAAGAAATTTTAAGTCTAATTTCTATTATATTAGAAGTGACCTTTCATTGCTGTCGTCACGGTTATTTTGCTTTTACATGTATATCATTATTAATACCATTCTCAATAAATTAATTTTTCGGATTCTGGCTTCAAATGAAAACGTATTTTTACTGCTTTCTTTGTAACCGCGATTGGTTTAAAAGAGTCTGGACTCAAAAATATAACTATGTCTCTTTGTCTTGCCTCCTTTATTTTACTTTATGCAATCCTGTTTTTATCAATGAAGTTGCATTGTTGTAGTGATGCTATTTACTAGAGACATTAAAGTATTTTCAAAATCTTTCTTAAGCCTCGCACCTGCAATGATGCGGTTACAAGCATGTAGACCGCAAATGGCGAGAATCGCCGTCGCTTGCACCCGCAGATGTCAGTCAGATAGCCTGCCAGAGAAACCACAATCAACAGGATGTGGGCCGCATTCAACCTCATTCGGTCGCGAAACAGTTCGCATAATCCAGTATAGATTGTCAGGAAAGTTTTCAAACTTACCTGCGGAGCAGAGTGACTTTCCCCACGCTTTTCGATCGTCCAGTCGCCATCGTGTCGACAACCAGTTAATCTACTAACAGGTTCCTTTAATGAAACGCAAGCGACGAAACTGATTTTGATTGGCTAAAGGAACTAAAGTAATTGAATGTCGATCAGAGAAAGCTTTTAAGTTGCCATACCGGAGATAGGGAAAAGTACGTAAACAATAATCTGTGCGTGGTTTCGAAAAACAAAAGAAAGAAGAAGATAATTGATTTCAATACAAAGCCTTAACCAACCTATACAAAAACAGACAGGAAGTGCTAACAAATTATTTAAAGCCTTCGGCATATAATTTTATCAAACGTAGACCAATTTTTTTCTCTCATTTGACGATTAAAAAAAAGGATTTTTCACTCTTTAAAGCATCTCCCAGGGCTAAACGTTTAGCAATCGACTATTTTTAATATGCTGAATATATTTTGTTCCTCTGAATAAAGAACAGGCGCGAAACTGTCCAATAACCACATAGGGAAATGCTGAGTTATATTATTATATAATATCTATGACTGTCTGCCAGTACATTTACCGGTTAAGTCTTGTGTTACGCAATTTTGTTTTGTGTGCTTTGATTTCAAGACGACCTTAAGGAATAAAAGCAACCATTTTGCTATTCAGATTATTCTTGTTATTCTAGGCCTTTTTGCCATAGTTAAATCCATTCCAGTCATTGTTGCAGGAATTTATTGACAGGAAGAATATAGACATTCGTAAGCTTAAAGAAATCCTCAGTGACAACCTTCAAAAGCCTCAGAGGTACCTCTTTTTTACAAGGTTTGTTTGGCTCTGGCGAATGATGTAGGTAGACGAAATTTACGACTGAGTTTTGAATATCCTACAGTTGATTGCTTCTCAGAATAATCGAGAGGGCGGCCTCTCGTTTATTCACTCCTCTCTTATGAACTGTCCTTGACGAAATAGATTCCCAAACATTTCTGTTTTTCCAACGTGTTTTTAAAACCAGGCTCTCTGCGTTTTTCTGTTCAAAACATTGAGTTAATGATTTCTACATATCCGCATCAAGGCGGGTCGAGCGCTGAATTGTAAACGTTGCTGGAAATGAAAAGAAACAAAACAACTGCTTACAGTTTTGCCTCCATCATGACAATAGCAATGAATTACAAAGTGTTACATCTTACGACAGGGGGCAGGGTCTCTAAACTGCTAATGGCATCCAATGAACTGATTTGCCACCAGGCAACAAGTTTAGAATCAATAAGTTATGAGCCCACGGGCAGGTAGAGTGTTGAACAAATTACGTCGCTCTCCAAGTCGAATGCCATCCACTTTTATGTAACACGCTTAACTGTGGGTTCCATTCCGTGAAAATATCACCTTGACTGTAAAGGCTTAAGAGCTTTGGAGTTGATTCCCAAACGACAACATGTTTGTGAAAAGTTCTCTCATAGGTTTGTATGATTAAGCTGGATTTATTATTCTGTTGGGTTTAAATAGTAAACAAAAAATTATATCTTTTTAGCACCTTTGTAAGGTAGCGATAATTATTTTTTTTGTAGCAATTTGAGGAGAAAAGCTCACCTTAGTTTACGTTTTTGATAAAGATTTGTTTACTTTTGGCTTCGAAACACTCAGTTGAGCAGAAGTTACAGTCGCATAGGGGGCGCGATATTGAAGGACATTAGAGGAATCACTCACTCAAGATTTCACCTGGATTTTCTTGACATTTAATGGGGACAACGGTTTACACTAAATTGACTGCGCCGAATCACTTTTAACGCACAAAACCATCGTTAGCATGAATATATCATAAAGTAAGGTACTCAAACCTTAAGTAAACGGAAATTTAAGTGGATCGAAAAGCAATTTATGTCGCGTCCTTAGAGGCGTACACTTGACAGGAAAAACAATCAAACTTCAGCCAAAAGTCATATGCATATTGCACAAAGAAAATCATCTTTTAGCGTCTAGTCAACGCGTTTTATTGACATGTCACAATCCCGAGAACATAATGCACCAATATTCATTCGCTATTATCACCTGAAGAGGTGTATGAATAAGTCATGATTATTGTAAAACCCAAAATTTTCACGTTTGCAAATGTGTCTCAAATGGCTTGCATCTAAGAAACTGGTTACATCATCTACTACGGCCGGTTAGTAATCGAAATATCCACTTTCAAATAGCTCAATGCCGCAAAACTCTGCTTAGTAGAGGACGGCGAAAGAATTATCAAAAAACGTGGAGGGCTTCTAGACGCAGGTGGGATCTTTATGTACATGCATGGTTTTTTTATGAAACTTTAACATTCGAAAACAAAAAAACCGCAACGACATAGTGTGTTCGCGTGTTAGCCTAAGCCCACAAAGATAAACACTTTGTAAATTTTTCGAGCCGGGACATTCCAAGATGAATTAACTCTTTGCAAATTCGAACAAACATTTCGCACTGGAAAGCTGCCGTTAATCTGCTAAGATGAGGTTAAATTTTCTTCGTGTTGTAATTTCCCGCCTGACAATTATTACATCTCAGTAATGACTGAATAGAGTCTATCTACGCTCGGTATCTTCTCGATAACTGCGACCCATAATCATTGAATTCCAATACTTTTTGCCTTAACATATTTGCGACGATTGTAATTTTTTTTTCACGGTACAATTCTTGCATTTGTCGTTTCAGTTCCTTTCCTTTTATCCTCTGTTCATAATTAAAAACATGATTAGCACATTTGTCTCTCGTTCATCTTCCTTTTACACGGACTCGACCGACAAGCCTTATTTAACAAACTTTTGTCGCAGAAGATTGTTTATCTCTAAAGGCTGGAATCAGTTGATTTTCAATTCAGTATCATGAGAAAAAAAGGGAAACTGGATTGCAAACTAACGTTTTAAATTTTCATTGACACACAACTGATGGCCAATAATTTCTGTTCAAAATGGGTGGTAATTGTGACTTCAGTTGTGCAAAAGTATGTTTCTTCTGCTCTTTCCCGAATTTCTTTAATGATATGAAAAATATTCTTGTTTCTTTCATCTTGGAGATAGTGGCTAGCAGATCTCTCTAGTCATAAGACCTACGCAACGTCAAATTGATGTTTAAATGTAAGAGGAGATATATTTAATGAATAATTTATTTACAATATTACCAATATTTGTGTGTCTGGTTTATAGCATACGCTAACGAGTCATCAAAACTCAAGAAAGGATCACTATACTAGGCATGGAAAATGAAATTACATAAGGTTCTCGCTTTTACGACAATTTGTCCCATCTTCATCACTTTTGCCCTGAAAAAGACCCACTGTAGCAAATCACAAAGATTTAAACAACGATTACAGCTTCCCTGTTCCTTAGAATTTTAAAATCTTTCCCTAATCATACGACAGGCAAGACTTCCAAAGGGTCTGTGATAAAATCTGTCGATAAAAAAGAGCCGACTGGGACTTCGTGCAACCAGGAGTCGCCTTCAAAAAGAGTCCATTTTGCTTCAGATCCTCATATTGAGGAACTCGAGACCGAGGCTGAGGACCCAGAGATGGACACAGATAAAGAGCCAGGAAATACCAGCATTGCTCGGGTCCCTTCATTTTATATCGGAAAGCCGCTAAAAGATTATGATGCTACTAATGGAAGGGTGAGTTGTTTTCATTATAAGTGATGGCACGTGTAGACTTAAAGATACACTAATGTCCTATTTGCATAGAGACGTGCTCCATAACTTGATTCGTATCAGATGATATCTGTATAAGATTAAAGCGGCTGATCGTTAAAATGAAGCTTATCCATCCAAAGCTACTTAGGAACGTATCAACACCAAGATAGATTGGTTATTATAATTGGATTCGTATAATGACGAGTTCTTTGCCCTGAAATCGAAATATTTTGCCACATACGATCCATATCTAGAAAAATATCATACTGAAACGGTGTTTCTCCCGTCCTGCGAAATTCTATTGTTTAAGGAGAAAATAATAAATAATTTTCAGACCTTTTGACCTCTGTTGGAAACTCAGTTTCCGATGAAATCGAATGTGGGTTAGAAGTTGTTCGAATTTTTAGATAGAAAAAATTTCTCAATGATTTGGCAATCAAAAATGTTTTTAAACTAATTACTCCACCTGTTCCTTCTCTGAGAATATTGGGCATCAGTCCATTGGAGCCTAGATGGCGCCTTCGACGCCAATTATGTGTACTTAGCGTAAACAGCTAAGTGCTTTTAAAAATGCAGAGCATGACTTTAAATCTCCTGACATTGTGATACCTGAAGTAATCTTGTACCTATTGTTTTGTTTCTGTTTTTCTCGGCAGATCCCCAGTAATCATACTTTTCTTGTAATTCGTCGTCGGGGAGCCTCACGAGCTGATCACGTGTACAGATTTAACAAGGCAAAGGCGTTGGGTCTACTAGAACCTGTCAGTCCCGTCAGGCAGCTGGCAATTAGTGTCGTTACCAATAGGTATCCTTTCAATAACAAAATATAGGTGAAGAACCAACTATCGGTAGTTTTTTCTTTCGCCCTTCACTATCGACAATTGGTGGTAGATTAAATTTCTAAGTTTGATCGTTGTTCTTTTCGTTGCCCAAAATGATGCTACAACACGAGTATAAGTGTAGTCATCTTTTAAAAACAATCATAGCTAAAAACGAAGGTTTTTCAACCCGGGTGACGTCGTATCTTTGGGAAGATAGTACTATTTAAGGGTTTGGTATGTACTTACCCAAGAGAAAGTTGTCATTCTGAATTAAACAGAGATTCACCGATGGTTAGAGGGCTTAGTTCCCAATCTAAAGGCCGATTTCAAATCTAGGCATTACGTCAAGCTTTCGGGAGGACTTTTTTTTCTTGTAAGGGATGCTAGCAGATAACTTGGTATTAACTAATAGACCAGCATTTAAGGTTTTGCAAGACTCCTAATTCAACATCGTGCTATGGTAACTAGGGATGAAAAAATTCTCGACGCAGCTGCTCGTGGGCGAGTCACTTTCGTGAGCATACTTTTTTATGAAAAGTAGGTGCAAAGGATTATTCCTTAACCAAGATGTAGATATTTTGAATCATTCGTTATCCTCACCATTCTCGCCAACTGTGTGTTCCTTGTAGTTGAATGTGCACCAGAGGAAGCTGAGTGAGTGAACGATGATATTCTTGTTACAATTATCTTTCAAATAACTGTAGAATTATAATGATCTACTTCCGAGTTTCATTTGTGCACTCATCTACATTTTGAAAAATGCATCTCACAACTTAGGAGGCTTTATGAAAACCCTGATTTACAATAAAACGGACAAAAAGAGCAAGTTCATATTCTCGTAAGCCAGTGCTCATAGAATATTTTTTGCGATTGGTATTATAAATAAGGTCTATGCCGACCAATACTGGCCGAGGCCTCGTAGATTTACTGCTGCAGCATTCTTTCGAACTTAAGCATTCCAGATACATCACTTCTTTGAACTTGTTCAACATTTTGTTCTTGTTTCAGATATGTTTTCTGTGGTATTTACACCTTGGAAATGATGCTAAAGATATTGTCACGTGGATTCATTTTTCACACTTATGCATATCTCAGGGATGCATGGAACTGGCTAGATTTTATTGTGGTTGTCTTAGGGTGAGTTGCTCCAAAGATAGTTTGAATTCGCTTGGTATGCAATTAGATTTAGGTGCCTCCATAGTCTAAGAAACCTCTAGACAAGCACGATGTTAAATGACAGAGTTTTAGGATCAGTCATTTTAGTTTACCTAAATATCATTTCCACCTTACGGAAGAAATGTAAGCTTCGCTTTGATTATTTGATGTCTTTAATTTATCTATTGATATGTCTCAACATATCTGGACATGGTTATCTGGACTCGAAAAACCGTGGTAGTAATCAAAATACAAGAAAATGTAACCACATTTTTAACTCGTGATTCGACAGGTACATCACTGTGGCTCCCAACATTGCCAATTTAACAGGCATCAGAACAGTTCGTGTTCTTAGAGCCCTTAGAACGTTCTCTGCCATGAAAGGTACATTAAGATATTAACCTTAAAAAAGAGACTGCATTTAGTTTGTAAGAAAGTCCTTGGATAAAGTACTATATATGAGTGTTGTTTCATATTTTCCCCAAATGAGCTCTGTTATGTTGCTGTTCTTCCACTTATCCTGAAATGCACAGTGTACGCAGAAATTTGTCTAACCGGTGCCAGGGACATCAATCCCTGAAGCTCTTTAGAAGAAATAATAAAAATCACTTAGTTTTTCTGGAAGCTAATGAACTTTCAAATGATTGTTTAAATGAAGCATTTAAGATGACGGAAAATTTAAAATTTATAAGAATGAGTTCCTCGAATAAGGCCTGTTTTCGCCAGGAAACATTATAGAGTGCCAGCTTTGGCTGTACCCTTCATTGAGATTTCTTTTATTCTTTTTTAATTTATGTGAGAGTTTTTGTTCGATAATTGGTGTTTAGTTACATCACTGTCTATTGACATGGTGTATTTTAGCACAACTATTGACCACTTTTGTGTCATTACGCGTTCATTTTATTAGGTTTTCATTTCCTTTTTCAGGTCTCCGAGCGATGGTGAACACCTTACTCCGTTCTTTGAAGCTTTTGAGTGATGTCTTAGTTTTGTTTTTGTTCTTTCTCGCTGTCATGGCGCTAATCGGTCTACAACTATTTTCTGGAGAGCTCAGGAACAAGTGCATTCTTAACACACCATTCAATGGCTCCCTGAGCATGCAGGAACGAGCCCTAAACCAAAGTAAGTAACAGAGTTTGAGGGAGTAAACGGCTCGAAACGTATTTTTCTATTCCCCACAAATCTTGAAGCAAAGAAAGCCTGATATATATTTCTGACAGGTGACTCTTTGGAGAGGAAGTTAACCGAACATTGATATACATTTGAAGCATTTGCTCGTGCTTCCTGGTCTCCAGAGTCAATAGTACGGACAAGATATAACTCTTGGAGATATAATAGCTTCTCATACCTTTTTACCTTTAACGGTTACGTTATTACTCATATCTATTCTTTACACCCACCTGTACCTTATGGACACGTAAACTTTTGGGAGTTTGCTCTTTTAGGTCATAACAAAGAAACCATAGGTCATTCTAGTTAATTCTCCGCAGGAAATTTACCTCCACGCTAAGGGGAAATCATATCCTTAGCAACTGAACAAAGGTCTAACTACTGTCGCATTGCAAATCTTTAACACGGTTTTTCCTTTATGTCTGGAACGCACCAAAGCAGTTTGTTGTCATTTTCTTGTAAAGGAGTATCGTGGACTATATTATTTCCTGTCATCTTTATGGGAGCTTGCACAAAAAGCTTATCTCAGTGTAAAGCAAGAAATTAGATCACTCTCGATAAAGTGAATTGGCAGTGCTTTGAATTTAATGAAGTAAGAGAGTATCAGCTAAGATACAGAACCCTTTTCCTGATTTATATTCATTCAGAAAAGGCAATATTTAAGCAAAACTTGGTAATGATTTTAATGCAAGTGGTCTTTAAGAGTAATTTGATTTAAATAAACGAACAAATTCTTCCAGGCTTTTGGTTGATTCATGAAGGCGAGCCTTTGATTTGTGGAAATTCTTCAACTGCTGGGTAAAGTATATCTCAGTATTTGAAACTAGTAATGGAAATAGCCGTCATATATTTTTGGGTATATATATTTCAATTTACCTTTTATCATTCGTTCATTATTTCAAAATACTGATTACAGCACCTCTCTTAATGGGACTTAACATAATTTTTTGTTTGTGTTACCACAGAAGAGAGTCGCTGTCTATCTGTGTTTTGCTTTTTTTTCCCAACGTTCTAAGATAATTAGGCGTTGAAAAAATGTGTAGTGATTAACTAACTGCTATTTAACTTTAGATCATGTCCATCTAATTACACGTGTATGCCTCACGCTGGTCCAAACCCTGATCATGGTTACACGTCATTTGATAACATTGGTTGGTCGTTGGTCATGGCTTTACAGATACTAACAATGGACTTCTGGGAGAACGTATATGATAAGGTACCCTAGGGTTTGTTTCGGGCACAAAATTGATCCATCTTTCTCTCAATTTCCATCATAATCTCGTCTCGTGTCTTCTGGTGAACTTCACAGTGCTAAATGTTTGATAAGGGTAGAGCCGATCAAAAGGAAAGCAAAAAACATCAAATAGATCTGACAAGGAATTGTAATAATTCGCTAAAAAGGCAATACTTTTATCTTATATTGCGAAATGATTGCGAGGCAGACTGCGAGTCATTCCAACGGTGCCGCAGGTCTAAGCCAAAACTGGATCTCCCAAACTATGAAATTAGAAAAGTAAGGTTTTTCCATGGTTATTGAGATTAGGACAAAACTATTGATTTTTTTAGATTATCTATAAGAATGTGAGTAAGGAAGGCACGTCATCTACAAATAATTTTTCGTTTTTAGCTCACACTTGTCTGATTGTACCTCCCTCTTTGTATTACGCTTCTAAATAATACCCAAAATAAAACAATTTATTTTTACGCGTCAGCAAGTTGTTTTGTTAACCGATTGATCTTAATTAATGAACATTTGATTGATTTTTATCTATGCTTTGAATCGACAATGTGCTGCTGTGTTTAGATCATCAGGGCTTCAGGAGCACTTTATGTGCCATATTTCATGACTGGAATATTCTTCTGTTCGTTCTACCTGATGAATCTGGTTTTGGCTGTGGTATATTTGTCGTACGAACTGGAGCTGTGTTCGGAGGAGAAAGAGGTAACACTGCAGGTTGCTTTGTACCAACTGTGAATTAAGTAGCTCTTCTCTGCTAATCAAGCAGTAGGACGAAGTCGATATGAAATCAGATTTTTGTGAGTTTGTAAACGATGATAAACTATCACTTGCTTTTTCATCCCCTTTTATTGAAAACTCTTAAACAGAGAGAAAAAAGGACACATCTGAGAAAAACCGGAGCTTCTTACGAAGCTGATCAAGTAACGCTTCAGCGTCTAAGCCCCCTGGATGGAAGCAAGCCTCCTCTCATTATAACTAACAACACCAAGGAAGGACGTACCGATGAAACCCCTCTGCAATCGTTGCCCAAAGAAGATGAAAGAAAAAGCTCCACGTTACGCCATTGCCTTATTCCAGCTTGTGTGCAGCGAGATGACTGGAGGGTTTTCAAAGTGCAATGTAAAGTTGTTGTTCGTACAAACTCCTTTTGGAAGAACTTACGCGAACGCATGCGTGATATTACTACTCACTCTGCCTTTGATGCAGTCATTGTGGTGCTGATACTCCTAAACACTATAGTTCTGGCCCTGTATCACCATGGCATCGATCCAAAGTTTCGTCAGGTCTTGGACTACGTGAACTTGGTGAGCAGACCAAGAATACCGGGATTCAAATCTCCATGATTTTTTTATAATATAGGAAAATCTATAATCATAAAGATATGTGATAATTATGCAAACTCCACAATACCTTGTTTGATCCCGATTTCTCCTTAGTGAGACTCAATTTATTTTATCTTCGTTAAGAAACCAGATGGACTAATGGTTTGCTCAATCAACCCCAGATTGAAGGGCCTGTGTTAAAGTCTCGGAGGGGTCGATGGTGTCATTGTCTTAGGCTTAGCTCTTTAACTTGACTCTCATCACCCTGACTCTCTTCCACCCTGGTGTATGAATGGGTTTTGGATGACAAAAATAACCAGCTTTCGATTTAGGCATTCAGAGCCGCTTCAAGCAACAGAAATCGGGATAAGCTCTTGCAGGAATGACCGACAGGCTCGGAGGACTTAAATTCACCCTTTCAAAAAATATTATCATCGCTGTATTCCACGTTCTTTTCAGTTTGACGATGATGGTGACAATGACGTCAATATCGCTTTGGGTTAGGTTAGGTTATCGTTTTGGCTAATCAATGTGTTCCTCAATCACACCTAGGTTTTCACCGCGTTGTTTGCAGTTGAGATTGTTTTTCGTTTGATCGCCATGGGACCCATGGGTTTTATCCGCAGCAGGTGGAACGTCTTCGATACTACTGTCGTCACAGGTAGTTTATTGGGGTACTTCTACAAATCTGCTGAGGGGCTTAGCATATTTCGAACACTGAGACTGGTGAGTAATCATGTTCAAACTTGAATTAGCTGAGGAAACAAACTATGTGTTTCTTCATTATTCAAGTCCTATCAGCAACATTTCGTTCATACGTGATTTAGCAGTAAAAAGAACTCAAAGGCGATCAACACAGTGGGTCTTTTCCAGCAATCATTGCGAGCAATGAAACATCGATGCATCTTTACGACCCTTGTAAAATGTCGTAGCCTTAGGCCATTGAATGGTTATTTGTCTGCCGTAAGCAGATTGAACAACCAATTTAAGTAATCATAAGTAAACCCTTTTTAGAATAAGCTGATTTTCTGACAGAACCTCAATGATTACTACCAGGGTTGTAGTTTTTGACAGTCGATATGCCTTGACTGCACCACGGTGTAAGCTATATTTACCTAAGGACGAAAACGTCTTCATCCACTAGGTTCGAGTGCTTTGTTTAGCTAAGTCATGGAAGACAATGGAAAGGCTCATGAAAGCCATCGCCAGGAGCGTAGGACCAGTTGGAAACATTACACTGATACTCAGCGTTGTAATCTACATCTTTGCCGTATTGGGAATAAAGGTGTTTGGTAAAGCTTATACGGTGGAGAAGTTTGGCGAAGACGGAATACCTCGCTGGAATTTCAACGACTTTTGGCACGCATTTATGATGGTGTTCAGAGTGCTGTGTGGGGAGTGGATTGAGCCCCTGTGGGACTGCATGAGGGCCACCAGTGCAGGACAGGCGACACTATTCTTTCTTACTGTTCTTGTTGTGGGAAATTTCATAGTAAGCAATAGTTTTTCCATTTTTTTTGCCTTTTTTAAAAAAGAAATGTCTCGATCCCGACATTTTTTAACATTCTTAAATTTTATTTTGACTGCAGTCTGATCGGACGACGGTGATGGTTACATTCTAAAAGATGCTTTTGCAGTATAAAATTTTGCAAGGAGAAAAATACCAAATCCTTCTTCTTTTTTACAACTCATCACTGACTGAATGATTGACTGACAGACTGCCTAACTGACTGCTTGGCTATCCGACCAATTACATGACCAAATGATTGGAAACTGGATAGATGGTTGACATACAATGGATGACTCAGCAGACTATCCCATATTTTCTTATGGTAGCTAGAGTTTTCAAATTGATCTTTCACAGCCTTTGATTTTTCTTATTTCCAGGTGCTTAACTTATTCGTAGCTCTCTTGGTGAATGCGTTTGACTTCAGAGAGACCGATAATGAGCCAAATGACGACACAGAGACTGCAGATGGTCCGTCAAAATGCTCTTTGGGGATAAGGAAAGCCTTCCAAACAAGAAAATCTCGATTGTTTGTAGCAAAGTACCGGGAACCGTTTCGCCTCTACGAACTGCAGGTTCTGGAAAGTAGCCGCTTTTCCAGCAAAGATACCGCGGGCCGCTTAGCAATATGCGAAACCGCGGATCACCGTGAAGAATCAATGGCTGAGGATGTCACTTTTAAAGGTAAGCCTTTTACGACTTATAGTACACTTTTTGCCGGACTGAGGTTTTCCTTGTTATGAGTAATTAATGTAAATATAAGCTTCTAGAAATGTCCAGACTGCTGAGTCATACTGACTTGCATACCATAGAACTTTCCAGAACATTTCATCAAGTCACGTATTTAGTATGTAATACTACTAAAATAGTTCTTATGTAAGCTTCTGGAATGTTCCAGAACACTTTGTGGATATATATATAAAGACTCTCTTGTGTAGTAGGAGTAGTTGTTGTTGTTGTCGGAGCGACGACTGTTTTGCAGGATCTCTAATCCACCTTTCTTGAAAATGGATTTTAATCAAACACTTCTCTTTCATAGACCGCAAAATTGATGAAGAAGATGCAAATACCATCATGGTGAGATCTGAGTCTGAACCCGTACACAAAGCAAACTTGCCAACCTCACAATTTCAGCAACATTCAACAGAGAACAAGGAAACTTTACCTGAGGCCAACAATGGTCTTTCAGCCAACCGCCCCACGCGGTACATGATGGAAATTGATGACTGTCTGCCGGAATATTGCATGGAGTGTCCACTGTGGAAACCATTCTCCTCGCGACATTTCTGCTGGCTTAAGTTCCGTTGCAGGGTGCGGGTTCTCGTGGAAAAGAAATACTTCGAGTGGTTTATTCTTGTTACAGTATTCCTCAGCAGCTTTGCATTGGTATGGCAGACTTTACGATTTATATGTCGCCATATCTTTAAATTAAAGTCCTATGAAGTGGATGTTTAGTAACTAATACCTTCCACAGTCATTTCAAATGTGCTGTCTTTTCCTAACTAGCGTTAAACGCTAAGAATCCAACACTATCTCTTATCATGCTCAGAATCAAAACATGTTACGTTTATATGTTTCAAGGAGGTTTTTGGCTGAGCTCCCACAGTCTTAGTGCTGTGAAAGACTGTGTTTCCAGAAAGTAGAATAGTTATGAAGGCTGAGTTTGTGCCTTTCGATGTTATTCAGATTTTTGAAGACGTTCATCTTCACAAGAAGCCGAAGCTTGCAAAGACTTTGGAAATATGCAACTATATTTTCGCAGCCATCTTCACTATGGAGTTCATTCTGAAAGCCATTGGTTTTGGACTCATCAAGTACTTTTCTTCCGCTTGGAACTGTCTGGACGCTTTTATTGTTTCCGTGAGTATATCAAGTTGCCTGACATGTTCAATAGGCCATTTCAGAGTTAATACGAGAGATCTGGTGCCAAAAATATAGCACGAGAACGCACCGAGCCTCCTTAAAGTGCTTTAATTTTACCATCAGACCTTCTACATATGAGAACTCAGAAGTGAGTTATTCCATTTCTCTGCGATGTTAAAAGAATAGTAGCCAAACTAATTTAGTCAGAGTAAAATTTGATAGCAGAAATGACCGTGGGAAAGCATATTTTGGATTCCCGATTGAATTTGGTCAGTTAATGCTAATTTATTTTTGAGCTCGGTATTGCTCTTGATATTTGATTTAAAAACTTCGAACAACACCTTACTCTTTTTTATCCCAGTGTTAAAACTTTGTATAAAGGCCTCTTTTCGAACAGCAAGAGAATAGATAGTTTTCCACAGCTAAGAATTTTTAAGTAATTAATCACTTGTCTGTGAACCCAAGCTGCATAGAATGACAATTCTTTTCCTCTATACAGATCTCTCTCGCCTGTGTTTTCGAAAACAAGAACCTGTCTGTATTTCGTTCACTACGCACATTACGAGCTTTGAGGCCACTAAGAGCAATCTCACGACTGGAAGGAATGAGGGTAATACGTTAACTGCGAGTTAGCCTTGAAGCAGCTGAGGGCATATATGGTTCTATATGTACTTCCTCCCCTTAAACAAACAAAAAACGTGTCTCCAATTTTTTAGGGATTAGTCATTATTTATCGCCTGGGTAAGTGGGATGGGGAAGACATGGTTTTCAGGGGAAATGGTGTGGGGATCAGTTGTCGTCAACAGAGTATGAAGGAGGGACTATAGCAAACTGATTACCAAATTAACTGCCAGTGAGGGGGATTATAAGAATATAACAGAACCTTTGAAGGGATCAGGTAAATTCTATCGTGAAATAACCCCTCTGGCGATAAATAACGACCAGTCCTTTAAATCCTCTGTTTTTACGAGAAGTCTTTCTCGATCCACAACTTTCGCTATAACTGGGGCTACGATGATGTGGCAAGTACGCCATGCGCTTTGATCTCACAGTGCCGCTAAAACGCAAGAGAATACTGACATAGATAAGAGAAACTGCTAGACCAACATGATGAAATTTAGGAGGACGTAACTGTGGCTAATGTCCCATTTAGGAAGAAAAGCACTCAGCATGGAATCTTCAGAAAACAACATCACAGAAGCACATGAAGTTTTGCTCACCGTAGTGACGTTCTTATAAAATGATTGCTTCCGTTTTCCTTCTCAGGTTGTGGTAAATGCGCTGTTCGCAGCTATTCCAGGTATTGGCAATGTACTGCTGGTCTCTCTTCTTTTCTGGTTAATATTCAGCATTCTTGGTGTTCATCTTTTCGCTGGAAAGTTTTACAAGTGTGTGGACGCAGACAAAGAGCCTTTATCCGCCCTCGTCATCTCTAACAAAGAAGAATGTCTCAAGCACCCGGGAGAATTTCGCTGGGTGAATTCTAAAGTGACATTTGATAACGTTTTTGCAGGATTCCTCGCACTTATGCAAGTGGTAAGATGATATCATCCAAGGCACCTTAAAGCTTTCTATCGGATTGGTAAAGTAGATTGCTCATTACCTCACAATGTTTTGTTTAGCTATAGTCCCAAAGTTAATACAATATTTTCATTTTGGAAAGGGTTGGGAGTGTCAGCATACCATATTAGAAAATGCGGATGGATGAAAGACGTTTTACAGCCCAAACTGAGACTTTGAACTACATTATTCTGATTTCAGGCGACCTTTGAAGGATGGATGGAAGTTATGAAAGACGCCGTCGACTCCACTGAGGTTTGTATTTACATTTAATTTGGTTACATGAGCATTATTGACAACTCTAAGTTGTAAATGATGTATGCAAGAAAAAGCACAATTGAACCGAGTGTGGGATCCAACTGCTGGAGAGCACACCTGCTCTGCGTGGGTAGTAGAGCGCCTGAGATTCAATAACATTCGAGTTAAATCAGAATTATATTCTCATATCATTACGAATACAAGAAATCTCTATCAATATGATCAGACAAACATCACTTCGCCATTGCATGGCGGAGCAGAGACGATGCTGTGTGGGGAGCAATGGTGTCTTCCCCTGTTGCCCGGGATCAATTTCCGGAAGTGTTATTTGTATTAGTCTTTACGGCTAGGGTTTTCTCCTAGGCTATTCCTCTCACCAATAATACCAGCGCCACGAATTAAATTTGGAATCGGAGACAATAAGTGGACAAGTGACCGATAGGAGGATAATTTTGTTCTGTCCTGTTCTAAATCATTGCATAGCGATTACAAAAAATATAGCATTAAATTCACATGGTAATCACATTACGTTTACAAATTGTTCAAATTACCTCCTAAAAGTAAGCATTAGCCTGAGTAACTCATCAGTGAATTTGCTTTTTCCCGTCTGTAGGTGGATTTGCAACCTATGTATGAAAATAACTTAGTGGCTTACAGCTTCTTCGTGGCCTTCATAGTCGTTGGTTCCTTTTTCGTACTGAATCTTTTCGTCGGAGTCATCATCGATAACTTCAACACGTTAAAAAAGAAGGTACACTATCGCATGATAACGGATATTTCTACCAGCAGTTATCTCGTTCCAACTGATTCTGGTGTCAACCAAAATGGGGACAACAAAGTACTTCCTAAGATTTTCGCTAAGCATTTCAATGATATCAGGTTTCCCCTTTCTCCTTGCAGGGATGTTCTGATTAGCAATGC
Source organism: Pocillopora verrucosa (assembly GCF_036669915.1). Taxonomy (NCBI): domain Eukaryota; kingdom Metazoa; phylum Cnidaria; class Anthozoa; order Scleractinia; family Pocilloporidae; genus Pocillopora; species Pocillopora verrucosa. The sequence continues at coordinate 12,425,060 of NC_089318.1, read as the reverse complement.
TAGGATTTAAGTTTAACTGAAATCTGAATGAGTCCTTATATGGATTAGAGACAATTCATCCCTCTAAGCAGTTCTTCCGTTCATACATACAACCAGAAGGGTTAGAGTGATATAGTACCAAAACATCCACCAATGAAAAAAATCACCGGAAGGAGTTTAATAGGAGACTCCCCTAATTATATGTTCCAATAAAAAAAATGATAATCGACGTGTTCTCCTTATACCTATCGTCCTAACTGGACGAAGAAATTCGTTATCTTTAAAGATGGTTATTTTCCAAAGTGATTGAAGTCAGATTATTATCCCGCTAACTACTGGGTTTATTTACGTCGACGCTTTTACCGTAGTACGAAGAACTCAATAGCATGGGGATGCTACTTACAGATACGCAGAGAAAATGGGTCTCTTTCCTGAAGGAAGCCGCCAAGAAAAAGCCACCGACAAGACAAATTCGCCCGAAGGTTAGATCTCTAGGGGTCGCAACAGATATATGTAAACGCTAGGTCTCGTTCTTGTCAAGGTGAACGTGTTGGTGGTTCACATTTTGTATAAGTGCCAGAAAAATTCAACGGAAGAAACATTAAAACAAACAAGAAACATTACTTGAACGGGATTTCTCTTCAACCTTAGCATTCCCTTGACAAGTGTCTATAACCAATTAGCGCCGACAAAGTTAGTCGTTGACGATGACAAGTTCTTGTGTTCGAATACATGTGCAAAACTGGCATTTTCGCTTTTGGGCTTACTTGCGATCAGGCGTTCTTTTTTTCGGTGAAAAAGCTAAACTCGGAAGTGTGGAAACTAACTAGTGGAAAAAAGAACGCATGATCGCAACTTTGCTCCCAGAAAATACAGCTTTACAAGGAAAACGTATCATAATTTTCAATGAAAGGGACGCACAGTCGAGGGGAAGTTGCCAAGGAAAAAACTTACTTTCGTAAATACTTTCATGAATACTACTCTCATCCACATTATCCATGCACACCGAAAAGTTTTGGAAATGAACTTTTCCGGATTTCTATTGCAGGATAAATTATTTGGCTTGTTATACGATGTGGTCACTGGTGACAAGTTCGAAATTGCAATTCTAACTGTGATCATGTGCAATATGGTAATGATGACGATTCAACACTATGGACAGTCTACCGAGATCACCGGCGTATTACATATCCTTTCAGAGTCCAAATTAAGGCAGAGTTTTACATAGTTCTGTTGGTTTATCTAAATGCCCACTTTTCTGTAATTATGGTAGGTGGAAACTTCTTCCATTGAGTTATTTCACACCCAAGCGCCTCTAGTGGTTTTTAATACCACTCTTCTCAGAGTGGTATTAAAAACCTCTGGCCACTCCACTTCAAAGGACTGAAAACGGGAGGAAAGGGAGAGCGTTTACCATCAATAATTAGAACAACATTTCCTGAAGAAGAAAAAATGCGTGAGGTCAGGACATTCCATATTCATTTGCTTGATGAAGATTTTTTTCAACTGATCTTATCTCCCTAAAATGATTATCATGCCCTATAGGGTTACCCTGAAACAACCATTTCCTTAACTGAAAGGTCCACGCGTGTCTAATTATGTATTCACGGGGATATTTGTTCTGGAAGCCCTCGTCAAAATTGTGACATTAAGACTGCACTACTTCAAGAAACCATGGAATGTGTTCGACTTCATCATTGTTATCAGCTCCCTTGTTGGTAAGCAGCGATACAATTATTACACAAGTGCATAAAACAAATAGGCTTCCTTATCATTTACTCCATGCAGCCCAGTCTGCACTTTCATCGACATTTTACCCTTAACGTCCCCTTATGGGGGCAGTAGGCGATTAGGGAAGTAGAGGCAGAGAAATTCGCACGGCCAAGTGTATATGCACTGTTTTGCGAGGAGAATGAAGACAAAGGCGGTGGTAAGCTAAAATGTCTTTCGACTGGGTCGAGGCGGGCCGAACAGTAAAATATTTGGTTCTCGGTCATGACGAAAAGATCTCCAGACTAATGTTTCCCGTCTAGCCCATGTCAGTAGACATGCATGTACAATTTGATCATCATTCAAAGATTTCTGAAGTAGATTTGGGCAAGACTCTTTTATTTCTAATGTATGTGGAAATCAGGGCTGCCTTAGGATTAGCCTCACTACCAGGTTTACGAATCTTGCAGCATGTTCTTACGATCTTATGCAGGCAGATCTTGATAGAGAGAGTCTGGCTTGCAGAAATAGGAACTTTTTGAGACGTTCGTCGAAATCAAAGCCTGCCAAAAAAGGTTTCGAGTGGTGCAACAATTTCCGTTCCAAGCCTTTTTTAAGGCTTGTAGTTCAAAGATGAAAAGATGAAAAATGGCCATCATAAAGATACAACTAGAAAACTTGCAACTGCTGACCGATTGTGAGCACGAAGGCCCATGGCTCGATTGAGATTTTTTCTTTGTCCTAGGCCCATGAAAATTTTTTCTGCGTCCCTAAATTATCTTAGCCTTTTTTCATAAACCAGGTAGCAGCTGTCTTATTTTGTTCCACAGACGTAATTCTCGACGAGTTCAGTGCGAGCGATGGCACTGTCAGCCCCAGTCTTTTGCGTGTTCTCAGAATCTTTAGAATTGCCAGGTTGCTAAGACTAGTCGAGTTTGCCAAGGGAATACGTCAGCTCCTGTGGGCTCTGATGATTTCGTTACCAGCCCTTTTCAACATCGGAACACTGCTGTTCATGGTTATCTTTATTTATGCCATCATCGGTATGTCAGCATTTGGAAATGTCAAACGAGAAGGCGAGCTCAACGATGTCGTCAACTTTGAAACGTTTGGTACTTCGCTGTTGCTGTTGTTTCGTCTGGCAACGGGATCGGGATGGAACGACATTATGGACGCTTTGCTTCTAAAACCTCCAGATTGTGACCCTAACTACATGGGACTTCCTCACGGAAACTGCGGTTCTTTCGGCGCCATCATCTATTTGGCCAGTTACGTTATTGTGGTGTTCTTGGTCATTGTTAACATGTACATCGCCATCATCCTCGAGAATGTAAACCGCGCTCACGAGATCGAAGACTTCTGCATCACCAAAGAGAATTTTGACAGTTACTACACCACATGGGGTACTTTTGTTCCAGACGGGAAGCCTTACCTACCTTTGGATCGTCTTTCGGAGTTCGTGGATTCTCTTGAAAAACCGTTCAAAATACCTCAGCCTAACGCAGGTGAATTGAGGCTTCTGGATATTCCAGTGCGCGCTGGTGAACTTATTCATTGCTTTGACCTGCTCAAGGCACTAGTCCGACGTGTCTTGGAAGAGCATGGTGAGTCGCCTGAAGTTTTCAAGGACATAACTGTGAGAATGGAGGCTAGCTTCAATAAATCTTTTATAACACACAAGAGAATCTCGTCGTTTAGTGGCTCAACTAAGACCAAGCTGAGCCTAGACTTAAACGAAACGGTTACTTAATACAGTTTTGGTAAGACTGCACTTGCTAGCTGATGCTATGTGTTCTTTCACTGAAAACAGCTTTGTTGAATTATAACGCCCAGACAATGGGTTAGCCCGATGTGTGTTGTCAACACTGCGGAGGTATCTTATGTCCAACATGGATATAAAGAAACATTTTGCAATCTGCCGGCCTCTTTAACTATAAATTCAAGGCAGTGGATTTAGTCGAGTCAAAGTCCTTCCACGAAAGAACTAGATAATGATTTATCCAGACTTGACTCGCGAAAAACTTGATTCTAAATTTACTTCTATGACATGTAAAAACAACCGTAATCTCTGCACTCTCTGAGACCTTTTGGAAAGATGGGGAATTTGCGCTTTCTCTGTTTTGAACGAGGGAATGGAGTTTGTGTACGTTTTTCGCTACGTTTTATCGCTTTTACCACCTATGTTAGCATTGCCGTGCTATTTGTATAGACCCCCGCCCCAAAAAAAAATCGCTGTTACAATTAGAATAGGGCTAATTTTTTGCTTTGGTACCCGTTCACAAAGGTTGAAGGAAGTTAAGTACCAATTTCCAAAATTTCAAGTGCATATTTCATGCTAATGGTAACCGCTCAACAATTCAAAATATACTTGCGTATACATATTAAACTTTCTTTCTTACTTTAAATGTGCTTGGTCAGCCAAGAAGAAACGGTTGCAAGGTAGATGAGGAATAGTGTCAAAGCATGAAGAAAATTTGTAACATTAACTTGTTTGTTAACGGAAGAGTGTTCGTCTCTTAACGGTCCGAGTTTTGACGTGCGTTATCGCTGAGTATATTTACGAGCTGAGTCGTATTTCGACAAGCACACAAGGCGAGTCATAGCTAAAACAAAGACTTAAAATAATGAGCGATACTACAAACCAAAACGTCAGATAAGTAATTTATTACCTACCTGCTTTTATTGGGGGCTAAGATATCACCGATAAGGTTCGTAAATTTTACTTAACAGGTTCTGTTATGTATTTTCCTTTTTAGTTTTTTAGTTCCATCGTATTCACATTTATTTGCTTTAATTTTGTGCTCAAGAACCGACTCTAAGGGAAAGGGCCGCTATAATTATTCCTAACCGAGAGCGAGCTTATTATGTGATTAAAAAGGATAAAGTCTAAATCCGTTTATGTATCGTTTGCATAATTTGTTCATTTCAGTGCAGAACAGTCATGCCTCATTTTGGTGTAAATTATATTGACAGTCTATGGTATTGTTTTCACCGTTTCTTGCACAATGGTACCACCATAAAAAGTATCAAAAGTATCTCGTATTAATCATTTTTCTTTAAAATGTCCAAAGAAAAAAGAAATAACGAAACGAATTTTCCCCTGGACATATCCACGTTCGTGTTCCTCGCCGATCAATTGACTCGTTGTAAGCAACCTCTTTCATCTCAGAGCCGTTAAACTTTTCCCTTAAGGAGGCTCCATAATGTTTTTTGACAGCGCGAGATCTGGGTGCAAACATAGGGCGAGCTATGCTAAAAAAACATGGCGGCTCAATACGATCGCACGATTGTTATCTGAAAAAAGTTTAACACGACACAGTTTTCATGTGATGGAATCGAAGGTTTCCAGAAACTGTACCCGTAATATTCATAGGCCTTCTACGCCTGAAAAAGAGGTCAACCGAAAAGACAAACACCGTGGGAAAGATTGCCAAAAGGGGCTCTTACTTGGTAGAAGGCACAGTTGCGTCACGCCATTGTTTTCATTGTTTTCTTATTTCGGGTTGTGATGCAATTCTATTTTGACGTATACTATGTCTTCTACACCAAGTAAGAGCCCCAAAAGGCGACAGATCGCGACAGATTTAAAAGTTTATGTGTGTTCAGACCTTGGCGGAGTTCTTTTTCATCAAGTAATGTTTTGCGACAAAGAAAATAGAGATCTTTCGAGCAAGATTTATCGCGCCTTCGGTGCAACTTCTTAAAGGCCCATTTCCAACCTTGATGAAACGCGCGCCGCGACCCAATTTCTTGTAACACGAAATTCCCAGATCACTGAAAACCTTCTAAAATCGTCTTCCTGAAGAGCCATCCTGGACATATAGTCAACTGCTTCACGGTAAATACAATCCCCGTTCGTCATTTTACAGTTTCCTTACAGTATTTTGAATTTTGTCCGGAAGAATCCGAAGAAAATTTACTGCGTTTACTGCCTCGGAATCTACAAAATCAATGGATTCATCTAGTTCCATGCCGGATTAAAACGTATAGAACTGGCAAGCTCTTCAAATTCTTCGGAGAAAACGCAGAAGGTATTTTGAGACAACTTGACAAGGTTAAAATAACTGACCAATCAGAGGCGCTATTTAAACAAAAGCGGTGGTTCAAAACAAAAACAAACGACCGCATTGCATCAAGGTTGGAAATGGGCCTTTAAGATTCGCTGGACCGTCAAACATATTTGTACCCTTCCTAGTGCCTGTGGATGGAAAAATATCATTAAACCAAATTTGAGATATAGGAAAAAAACACAAAATTTCACATAGCGAAGAAGCTGACTTTATAACCCCTATTTTTTTTGGCTTTTAAATGACGGACAGGACAAATTTCACAAATTGTAAACATTTTGAGAGAATTCACCGAAGCAAATCGAAGAAAATCAAAGGCAAAGCCAAATTATCACTGGTGAGCGCCTCCCTTCGTGGAGCCTTAGCTTAATAGCAAAAATCATTTTGATAATATTTACAACAGCAAACGATAGTCCGAACCTTGCTCATCGCCCTTTTGATAGCTTTTAGCGACCCTGAAAAGCGAAAACATAAAACTTTTCTTGAAATATAATACGCTGGCGCGCGCGCCAACATTCGGCAAAGACCCTAAGGAGCCTCCTTAACAAAGGTAACATTAATAAAAATAGGTAAAGCAGTAACAGTTTCTTTTCCGAATTGATCAGCTTAAAAGGAAGAAAAATTTTTAAACAACTTGTGATGTCAGGGCAGACCAGAGTAGCTTTGACATTAAATAACCACAAAGAGCACGAAATATTCACGCTTTTACATAAGGCAGTCAAACCAAGGTTCCAAGCTCGATGTGGCATGGGGTTATATCGTATAGAGCTGGCAACCACCTTGAGTAAGATAAAACAACTCTGTGTTCTAATTGGCTACTCGAGCGAGCAAGATGGGCCTATCTTGCCTGCTCTGGTCCTGTGCAAGAAGAAAAATTGCGAGGGCGGACTTAGGGCCTGTTTACATGGCGGTGGGGGACCCCAAGTAGGTGAGGTAACCCACCTAGGTAGGGTAACCCGCCTGTCCACATAATTTCTTATTTTATTTTGATCACGTTTACATGATAGATGGGGTGACCCGCCTAGGCGGGTTGCCTGGTCTGCCAGGTAGGGTAACCCTGTCAGCTGGGGTGACAATTTGCCATGTAAACGTGTCAAGGTGGGGTAACCCGCCTAGCTGGGGTCGCGTTCATGGCAAAAAGCTCAAAAGCGAAAAATGCATGTTTTAAAACTTTGCACATTTCCTAGCCGTCTCACGGCAGAAATCACCAGAAACCGCAACGGACACACAAGGAGTGTAAAATGTTCACATTTCGGAATATTTGGCGCTGTAAATCGACCATATTTGGCCGAATACCGCGTAACACAAAGTGTGACGCTTTCATGAATAAATACATGTGTCCGAGAGTTAATCTTTCGTATTTTGCGAGATGTGAGCTTGGGACACCTCCGCTCAAACTCCTTAACTGCAAGCGCAACAACAACCTCAAGAAACCTCACCTCAGCACCCCGGGGTTGTAAGATTGCATGTTTTCGCATTTTCCGGCTAGGCGGGTTACCTCACCTACCTGGGGTTCCCCACCTCCATGTAAACAGGCCCTTACAAATGTCGAAATTTTTGGAAAATTTCGACAATGGATTCCAGTCCTAAAACACAGAAGAAGAGAGAAAAGAATTGTCAACTTAACAACGAGCAGGCGTCATCAAAGTTTTTTCTCTTTCCCACTGCTCCGAAAAGAAAATTCCATTTTGATTTTCATTGAGGCGAAACATTTTTGTCATATAACAAATCCTTTGCGGACCAAGCGTTTTCGGTAAAGTCGCCTAGATATTTCCCTCGTCTTTTTTTTTTTTGTTTTTGTTTGTTTTTTTTTTCAATTTTATTTTTTCAGTGTAGTAACTGATCTGGGTCCACAACTCTGCCAAAATAAAAAAATTCCAGCTAAGGACAGGAGTCGATCCGACCCCCACCCACTTAAATAAAGCACTCAAGCGAAATGGAGTCTTAGAGGAAAAAGGTGAGCCTCAGGGCGAAGTATCAAATGACAACTTTATATCCTACATACATATATGTACATGACTACCCCTGCGAAACAAGGGCATCAAATACTTCAACAGACGTACGTTTTGTAACTGCCATTGCTGCTCATTCTACACGATGGTTTGCTTCGTGTATTTGTTTCTAACAGCGAAAAGGGTTACTGTCCAAGAAATTTACAGCTCCAAAGGCTTTAACGTATATTTTTTGGTTTGTTTTTTCAAACATATTTCTTAGAACCTTCAAGTGGAGTCAGAATCCTGGAGCCAAGTCTCTAAGTCGCGATTGGTTAGGGATTGGCACGAACTTTCTAGACCAATCAAAGAGCGTAATGAGGTAGAGCCGGCGCAGTCCTAGATTATTTTCCACGCCTGATTAAACATTTTCTTGAGCTTACAATAACCCTCTCATACTAATATACGAGTGACAAGCTATGTTTCTTTCAATCCCTTGAAAATAACCCGAACCTCTCGCTGCCTCGACTAATGCAAACACCAACTACATATAGCTGTAGTTTCATCTGTGTCAGTCTTGAAGACTTCTTCATTTCTGCCGGGCGTTATTACGAATGGTCAGGGACTGTTCGATTGTATAACCAAGAATAAGTAGCCATAGACTTTCTGTAAAAGGTAAACTTAGATGTATTATACAACGAGAAATGTGTCGATAAGTATCCTACACTAAAAAGGTCAGCAAGATCGGCTATCATGCTCTCCGGTTAAGTAATTATACAGTGATTTTGATTTCAGTTTATGGGCTTTTCACTGTTTTTCACTTTAAAACATCAAGGTCGGGATGCACTAAACCAAAAGTCGCAACGACGGCGTATTTCTTTAATTTTAAAGGAAATCCTCTTTCACGTGACAGAATTTTCAGGGCCGTCCCGTACAGTGACAATTTTGTTTCAGTCGCCAGATGGAGCAATTTGGCTTACCAATAGAGGCCCCAATCTTAAATCCTTCCTACAAGGGGCAATACAAAACTGCGAAGTTTTAAAGAGGTTTCATATCCCTAATTGTTGAGGATGCAAGAACAAAACGAAAAAACCGACATTTCGTATCTTTAGCACTAGTTTACATGAAGAACGTTGACATCACGTGAAGTTAATCGTCTCCTGGCGACTAGACTCCAAATTACCGGTTACCAAATATCAATTTTCAGTTGGGAAGGGGACTCACTAGTGGTAATTTCGACCCTTCATTCTGACAGCTCTTTGTATAATTTCACACGGGTTTGAGTTTATGCGACAGTAACAGTGAAACTCTTTTCGGAAGCAGAGACCTATCGCAGTAAGTTTGTCGCTTATTGCGTCCCGATCTTAACCATAACCTTAAAACAAGTTCTTAATCTTAATATATCACTATCATTGAACCTGCCAGCAGGCTCTCGTTTGCGCTGCCACACGAGCGGCGATGTCGCGCGTTCCTACCCCGCGAGAGGTCGCGTGAGGTCCACATAGTTTCTAGCACGACTTGTTAGTAGATCTCTGGTACGCTTGTTTCACTTGAGGGCTCGAATCTCACGCTAATGAGAGCCTGCTGGCAAGGATCCTCGCAAGGCACATAATTACTTAGTGTATAGTGTAACTAATATATATCCTGGGCTTTTTTGTCATGCATGCATCGAAAATTACGATATAATGGATGTTTGAGTAAAATTTCTTCATATGGAACCGACACAATAAATGGCCAAAACGAAAGTTACATAAATATATTATCATACCCATAGGCTCATAGCCATGGGCTCTGCGAAAAAAAATCTCTATAGAGAAGAACTTCTCGGAAAAATCTTGTCTACTAAAATGTGTTTTTTTTTTTTTTACCTTCCAGAATTTCCTCGGCCACTTCTTTGATTTTTTAAAGTTAAAAAATACTTTTTATGGTATAAACCTTTACACTAAAAAAGACTTCTAAAAGGCAATGAAGAGACGGTTGTTTCACAGAGTAAAAAAAAACCTTAAAACGATAAGCGCAAGAAAGTTAAAATATCTTGGGTAGAATGCGGTAGGGCACTCGCCGGCAATACTCGTCCCAGCTTGCTCCGTACTTACGACGGCTGTTTGCTTCGTCCCGGAATTCACGGTGAACCAGTAGAATTGTCAAATACACCGGGTAGAAAAACGGGAATGGGTTTGAAAAGCCTGGTAAGAAAATCAAGAAGAAAGTTGTAAGTGGACTCGAAGAATTTACGGGAAAAGAGTCCACAGGAGACGATGCAGCGTGGTCCTTACTGAAGCAAAGACCTGGGCAGAGCACGGACGTTTACGCTTTGCTGTTACGTCTATTTCGCTTTGAAATCAACTACTGAACTGGAAAACCCTTTTTTAATATTCTTTAGATAAACGATTCAAAATGACCAACGACTTGTTGTGCGTGCAAGGAAAGAACTCTCAGCTTCCGACAACCATCCGCCTCTCAAGAATGTGAGCGCAACACATTCTATATCGAAGCGCGAAGGTAACGCCTTCGCAAATTCGCGTGAGAAGGTAAGTGAGATACAAAAGTTTTCCAGTCGCAAAAGTCTGCCCTGAATCACAATCTTTCACTAGAAACTAGAGAGATGTGTTGTGCATTTTAATTCATATTCAGACTTACCACAAGGAATGGACCAAGCGATTGCCATAATAATGTCACCCAGGTAGTTAGGATGTCGCACCAGGCCCCACCAGCCAGAGACCAGGAGTCGTTTACCAGTTGGGGTTAGAATGGTTTCTTCATCTGTTTGAGAGTAAGGGTTAATAAAGTCATTACCGCCAACAATATCATATTAACTACAGGTGTTCCCTCCTTGAACGAAATATTTCTCCTTGAAGGCAATATATTTCCCTGTCAGGATGGAGTTTAATCTCACCCTACTACCACACTGAGTAGCCTTCTCATAAAAAAGTAGTGTTCTCAAGCAGATGGAGGTATTTTTATTCTTTAAAGTAATAGCATTAAGACGCTTTACCTCGGAACTCATCAGAGTCAGGATCAGTTCTGAATCTGTCCTTCTGGGAGTTGGCTCCACGGAATATCCCATACCCAATAACTGAAAAAAGGACCAAACTCCATTGAAACCTTAAATGTTTATACCAGATAATGTACATGTATGGTTACATGAACATCCAGCCATCCTCTATCACCATTCAATCTTAAATATAAAGCATATTCGAGAACGCATCATATCCACCATCTTTGCAGAGACAATTTTACTGGAAAGAAATCTTCATGGGAAGCTGAAGTTCACTAGGCGTATAATTCCTTCTACGATAAATCATTATCACAAATAGCAATAAAAAGGAAATATCAAATAAATATCATATCATGGCATGGAAATATAACTTTATCAAGCACATCAGCTTATACTATCTGACTTGTACTATCACAGCTTGTACATCATTGGTAAAGAACTAATTCCAGGTAATGAACATGATTTTAAGACAGTATACACCACCAAATGTTTATACATTGAAATAACTTGGTTTACAAAGCCACAGTAAGGAGGGGGAGTGAAAGTAGCAGAAACGGCAAGGTTCACTTTATCACTCACACTGTATGCACAGTGCCATTTCTGATCAAATGATATGTATTTATATGAAGTTTTAAGGTAAATTGTATGTATGCACTGTATAAGTCTAAAAGCACCTACCAAATAGAGTTACTATTGCAGCAATTGTAAGATTTGTTATCATTACTGGATTATCCACAAGATAACGCGCCTGTATGGAATACATGATTGGAACCCATGATATGTCTCCAAATGCCAACATGAAGCCAAATCCTTCATCAATGATGTCCATTGTACTTAGGATGGAAGACTAAAACAACAACAGTATAATTATGTTCAGGTACATGAGCCAAAAAGTCATTAGGAACAAAGTATGAACAGTTCTCTGCCTCAGGCAAAGAGTGGCTATAAAGGAAGATGCCCATAGATAGAAGTTTGACTGCATAAATATCAAATGAATCTTTATGCACACAGTACTCACCTCATAAAATAAGCAGTCAGCAACATATATCAACTGAAAGATGCACACAAGCATCATTGCGGGAGAAACTTCCCCTCTCTTGTTGAATTCTTTGGCAGCCATGCAAAAGTTGATCATCACCTGTTGTAACAAGTGATTAACCATGAAGTTTAGAATAATCTGACCATACTTAAATGTAATGATCCAAAATTACCTATTTAGTTAAAACAATAACAAAATTCTCAATTGTGACAGCTTATCACTAATCCCATTCGTGCACTAATAGGACAGTGTACATGTCCTGCTTGTAATAAGACAGTTGTAATGTGACAGTAGATACCTGCCTCTGAAATAGGACAGCATGCATCATGTTTGCATGCTGTTGTTGCTCATTTTGTTGAATTAACTGTTTTCTCAAATTTTGTCAAACTTTGATTTATTGGTAACAGGATATAGTGTCATACAATTCAGTAAGTAATCTAGTGACTCACTTACAAAATAACAAACCACATTGGACTATTGACAAGTGGCTCATATGAAAGAAATTCACTTCACCCTAAATACAAAGTAATAACTTATAACTTATATACTGGCACCAGTTGTTCAAAGGTCAATTAGTGCTCAGCTAAGGTTACATTTTAATTCTGGCACTTTTGATTCCTTTGTTCCTTTGGGTAACTTTATCAATTTCTTTTAGAGCATCCAATGATAACATTCCAGATGAAAACAATTACACTGAATTTTCTTTTTAAAGCTCAGATTTCACACTAACCATGGGTTATCTTAACCTAACTTTGAACAACCTGGCCCATATTTAGTTTTCCAGAAAATAGGAGTCTTCCCTTACCCATCCTATTAGTCCAGGCCTAACTTCGAAAAAGAATTTGAAATCAAATTTTCCCAATCGTGGGTTGAGCTGGTGTCCCATAAAGAAGTCATAGATCACATTACCTGGCAAGGAAAAAAATTGTTTGCATGCTTAGGCACTGATTAAAAACACAAGGGAATAGTTCTAATTATGGTGAAAATAATGTCAACCCTAACAAAGAGTTGAATCCAACATTCCCAGGAGACATCACGTCACTGTTACAAAATTTGATTCCTGTGTATAAACTTTTTAGAAGATCATTCTTTTCTATCCATGAAAACTATAATTGATTCTTAACTTGTGAGTTGGGGTTTAGGTAAACTTTTAACATGTCATATGGTATATGAGAAACACTAGTGTGAAATAAAGTAATTTCAGATAAGTGATAACTTTTGCTCATCACAATTAATTGTTTACCTGTGTTACCTCCTGGAGCCAAACCTCTTTTCTGTTGGCATGCCATAATGTAAACAATGACAGCTACGATAATAGACCACAAGATAGTCGCTGTGATGATTCCAATGAAAGTGTCATAGACCATGCTAACCTGCACTTTGAAATAAAGGCACACTGCAAACCCAACTGCACTTAGGATTAAGGCAATGAAACCTATATGGAAGTAAAATTGACCATCAGTGTTTAATTGTGTCAAATATCATCCTGTATCACTTTTCTCTAGGGGTGGTCCAGTCAGATACAAAACTTAAAACAATAAAAACTAGGTTACTAAAAGTTACTAAACTGGGTTGCTGAATTTGCAACCCATGAGGCAAATTTAGCAATGACAATTTGTAAACTGGGAATGCAAGGAGACTAAAACAGTTGTTTACAGGTACAGTTGATTTCTCAAGCTGTTAGCAAGTTATCAGAAATTGTTCATATGGACTGCACGTTAGTAAATAATGTTTTCTTACCATTTGTTCTGTAATCAAGACATGTTCCATCTGCAAGCACTCGTCCCTTGATGACCTGGACAAAAAACTAGATTGTGAGCCAATATTGCACCAAACAAATATGGCAGACAACAACAGGTTGTGCTTAACTTCATCATGATTAAAAAAGCTTGAGTGCTTGAACTGCTTCCATATATTGCATGTGAAATGAAATTTAAAATGTGTATGTGCTTTATTTGCAGATTGGCGAATACTACCATGTTTGCAAGAACAGTTCCTTTCTGGTTTGGGATTTTAGCTAAGAATTTTTTTTATCTATTTTCTGTTTGAACAGAAGACCATCACAACCTTTTGAGCTATACTGGGTGGAGCTATATGATAAATAGTCCTGAGATAGATATTTCAAGAGTGCAGTTATGGAGAATAGAAATTGACACCTGAATCAGTATTTAATTTTTCTGCATCTGGCTGAAGACAAAAAAATTTTTGTGGCTTTCAGACATTGAAAGACAATCTTCAATAACTGTAAAAATTAAAACCTGCATATTTTTCACGCTGGAAGGAATGTTATTTCTTCCCCATACCCCTACCTAGAGAGTTACTCCCTTGACCGATGTTTCTCCATGTTTTCTGTGATTATACAGCATTGAAAAGGGGAGGATTAGCATTAAATAGGGGAGGAGGGTTGTTGTTGAAAGTGTGATTCACAATTTTAAATGGTCTTTAAAGTGGCTTTGCATTCAACTAGTTACGTGGAAGACTTTTTTGTATGTGCTGATACAATTGAAACTTCCCTAAACCACGTGATCAAGGTCAAGGGCGAATTCAACACTTCTATACACGTAATATGTAAGGAAATGTCACAAGACATAAATAGTTACCTTTCCAATGGGCAACATGTAAATAATCGCCTGGAAAATGATCCATCCAAGGACAATCAGATGACCAATGTCGAAAAATCCTCCGGTGAAGCTCCAAACTTGTGGAATCGATGGGCGCTGATGGATTGAGCATCCGTCTTTGTTACAAAACAAGTATGACGCTATAACCATTGCAGGAAGCCCGATCATCATTAAACACACTCCAACTGGGCCACCGAATTCGTATCCATGACTGCTATTCATTGGATTTGGCTTGACCTCTGGTGTATGAAAGGCCTCCTTTTCCTCTGCAATAAGCTTCTTCGTGACAGACCGAGTCACACGCGTGGTAGTAACGGTCGCACTGTCTTTGGTAACAGTTGTGGTTAAAGTCGAAGACTCTTCTACAGTTTTTTCGGGCATTCTGCTTCTTCTAGAAGAACGCCGACTCGGAGTCGCTATTTCTTGTTTAACCTTTGCGACAAGACTTTCTTCCGACGTCTTCTGGGCTGGAGGACGTCCCCGACTTCTTGCCGGAGATCGTGATCGTGAACGGGATCTTCGCCCTGGCGAGCGAGACCTTCTTCGTGCTGGCGATCGCGCGGGCGACGTTGAACGGGAACGAAAAGGAAGTTGCCTCTACAAAAAGATGGAAGGATACCTCTGGTAAGAAACTTATATCAAATATTTAGACCTAAGCTTAAGTTCTACCTCGATACAATGTCGCTTTTAAAACTCTAAAGTGAATCAATCGTTCATGAAAGAAGGACCGTACAGCAATTGTTTACAATTTCCCAAGTCGTGTAGCTCAGCTCAATCGAGTCTTTCAACGAGGCAAATTAAACGATGCACATTGCATGTGAAAAAGTATTATTATTTTACGCTATCAGCCTCTAAGTAAATTGAATGAGGGAAATTTCACGAGAGGTATTAACAACGCCATCAACATGGCGTGTTCCCGCAACAGAAGATAAACACAGTCCCATTTGTCGCTAAAACGATCAAAATACTGTCCGATTTTCATTAAGCTTCTTTTTAAACCTAAGGGATCACGTTTGCATGCGAGATAAAAATTATACTCACGTAAATATTTTTCAGAGCGACTTCCGTTTTGTAGTTTTCTTTGAAGTTAACTTCAACCTTAGTTTTGCCGACATTGAGAATTGTAGCTTCGTAATATTTCCTGCTTCCCGGCCACATTGCCCACACTGTTTCTCCAACGGCTAGAGACTTTTCTCCTTGCATTTTCTTGTAGTAAACCAATCGGCTAAATGTATTACTTATGTTTAAAGTACTCCAACACTACTTCCCATCACAAACTTCTCGTAAAAAGTTGAAAGAACTTTATCCAAAAGTGTAAACGGTCGTGTTTGAAAAGCCATATTCCATTTGATTGGCTCCGCTTTGATAATCCTGTATTCCATTGGTCGATACCAAATTTAAATTTATCTAGATCCCAATCCCTTAGGTTCTCGCGAACCAACGTAATTGCCATTAGTTTTGTCATTTTTATTTCGTTTAAATGCTTGGGGAGATCTTTTCAGGGAGATCTGCTCACATTGAATACAAGTTCCCAAGAAGAATGTATTTTCTTTCTATTCGTGGCCAAGAAAAGAGACTTAATTAGATAAACTCAGCGCCAAATTATTAATAGTGACGATGTAGCCCAAACGATCTTGTTTTCTATTAGACCACGTTCTTGATTTTTCACAATTTCTTTCGTTGTTGGTTTGATTTGCTTCTCAACACTTTCAACGTAAAAGTTTGAATTTAACGAAAGTTAACCAGGTAAACCCACACATTTCCCAACAAGTGTATGACAAATAAATGATTATGCAGCTCGGATAGGGAAGCAAGGTTTAAGAAAGACTTCTCACTGACAAACATAATCAAGGAAAAAAAGGGATAATGAAAAGAAAAAGGTGAAAAAGGAAAAGTGGTCATGTGAGTGGACGAGGGGGGTTCAAGAATTCTAGGATTGATAACCCTCGACCGTCCGGACCACAAAGAGGTTTTGTGCAAGTATTCTTATTTATTCTGTACTATTGCAATGTTTTTGTCATTATGGTGTGTTTTAAAACTGCGCATGCGCAATATCTGTTTTAAAGAACTCGGCTGTTAATTTAGGCCAAAATCCCCGCAAGCAGGGCAAAAATATTAACAAAATAAATGGAATTACTTATGTGAGCTACATTTACCTCGGACGGCCATATAAACACATTGACATAGAATGATAAAAAGTTCCAATATATCAGTGATGCTGAAAAAAACGACCTTTCAACCTCGTTCCATATATATTTTGCTTTTTAGACATTTTTGAAAGAAACAGGTGTTTTTACTTGATTTAAAAAATCTCTTATCTTTCACTCGAAAAACGAAATTAAGTCAAATATGATTTGAGAAATCGACGGTAATTTATCCAGCATGGTTAGTTTGATTTGTGAATGGGGCGGATGTGGATTTTTGTCACAAGCATAGTGGTAATGTTTGGCTTCAGAGGAAAGATGATTAGTAGGCTATCTGTAATCTATGGTTTATGGGTTCATCCTAGCCTGCAGAGCAGGCGTAATTTTGGCGAGCGAATGCTCATTATTTTGTTAACGAAAATTACGGCCGCCATCTTTGATTTCAATGGCAGCGGAAGGCTGGGGAGAGAACAAAATTTCTACCAAGGGGGCGGTCGACGGTCAATAATAAGGAGAGGGGTAGGGGTAGGGGAGTGAAGATAACGTCTTCTCGTCCTTCCTCCGCCCCCTACCACCACCGTCCATTCTAACTCCAAATCAAACATGGCCGGTCGGTTAAACGATCGCAAGTTTTTAACTTTAGCTCTCCTGGGACAGGGACTCACAAAAGAAATGGGGGCACGGTGTTCTGGCGCAAGTAACTTGAAACCTTACCAACTAGAACTTTATTATTATATTGCGTGCAGCATGATAAGAAAACAATAACTAATCACGAGTAGAACAATAGATTACAGACCAAATTTTCATAACAACCGAGCATGTTGAAATAGATTTTGTGTTTACAACGAGAGTTTGAAATTGTTAGGGATGTTTGGTATGTGCTGAAATCAAACACTCATGCTGTGAAACACATTAATGAATAATTGACGGGTGCATTAGACTAGTTTTAAAAAACAAACCGAATTGGAAGATCATAAACTTACTTACGCAAATTATCTTGGAACTTTCACGCATCAGATTGTCTAAAGGCATTTGTAAAGGCGAAGTATGATTTAGTTCGTTTAAATGATGCTAAATTTCATACTTCACCGGCTTTATGGTCGTTTAGTTTTTCATAGTGATAATTGCATTTCTTAAGTCACACTAGGATAGCATTACATCATATTCACGTGACTAAATAGAATATTTCCGAAAGTTCCCTGGCATGCAAGAAGTCACGAAATGCCTAGATATTTATTTTTATAGATTTTATCCGTAAAAAATAGTGATAGCCAGTGATAGCGATATAGGCACAAGTGCAATGCAGATTTCGATGTGCGCTGGTAGCTTTGCTTGATTCTTCTTTTGAATGTATGAAAAACATGTATGTGTGAACTGCGGATAAAGAATTGATTATCGTTGATTCTGTAAGAATTTTCGCAGAAAATGGAATTCGAAATCTTTGAAAATATATAATGGTAATAATAGTAACAATGATGATGATAATGATGAAATATTGAAATGAAAGAAAAAAAGAAATATTGTGACCGCGAGAGACCCAATTCGAAAGCCCCCTTAGGATTTCTTACCATCCAACAGCGCATACGTTTCCTCCGTTTGAAAAACATATGAAAGGTAAAACGATCTATTACATTAGATACCAAGCCAACTATTATTGAATGATATTTGAAAACCCGCTGTCGTGGGATTGTCTTATAATTTTGATAAGTGACTGCTTGCCGTTCATAGCAGACGTTTTTCAGACGTGGCAGATCGGGTGAGAAAAAACTTGTTTTTTTCATTCAAGGTATGTCAAAGCTTTGCCATCTTTTTTTCAATCGTTCGAAACTTTTACTATCCGAGAACCAGATTTTTTGGAGTTCATTAGCTTATGCCCAATTTTTTTGTTTTAGCGGTATGTCTCTATAAAGCAGAATTTCGTGTAATTTTACATGGCCTTAAGTGCCTATGACACGAATTTGTTTTTGCGTTTTCCGGTTGATAGTTTTATTTTAAATTAGAGATAATCGACCTTAGCGCCTAGCAAGTTATCTTTGACCATTTTTTGTGCATTGAAAGTACAATTTGGCGGCCAAAAAGTGTCGTTATTAAGCGCGCCGCCAAAACGATCATGTTACATAGCTGTGACGTAGAAAACTGTAAAGACACGTCGGCAACTATGGTGGAGAAAGGAAAAATCCGGAATGTCGCGGTTTCGACTCGTAATGGCAGCACTCATAGCTCGTTCTTTTTTTCTCCCAATACAACTGTGTCATTCACTTAATAAACCTTCTATCATTTCAACACTAGCCTTAGAATTTACCATCTTCATTCACACCATCGTTGCGCATAAGAAACCCATCATCTGAAACCCATTTTTTCAGGGATTCCACGGCTTATCCCCATTTATTGTTTTAACTGTATGTTTCTACAAAGCGAAACAAGAATTTCACGTATTTTTCATGTATTAAGTATAGCTTTGAAATGTAATTTTTAACTTTTTGCGAATTGCAAGTTTGCTTAAACTGACCTGAATTCCTCAGAGTTGCGTGTTTGTTCTTTGATGGAAGATTAGAATTTCATGAGCGTTCGTGGATAACATACTCAGGTTTCATTATTGATGGAATATCCACACTTCTGCCGTTGTCTCCTGCTCAGAAATTTGTCAGTTGTATGACGGAAACAATCTTTTGAATGATCTAAAAAGAGAGGAGTTCATGATTGAAAATTTCTTGAGGAGTTTGGTGTTCTTTGTCACACTTTTTTTTTTTTTTTTTCGAAATTATGTTACACAACAACTTAATAAAAGTTTTCACCTCAATTGTTTTTCTAAACAACCACGTTTCGTGTGAGTGCAAAGTGCTGCCTGTGCGGGAAGAAAGAATCAGACAAAAACATATTAACAAATAATTAGCATATCCAAAGCAACAAAGTCTGCACCTGGCAGGCGTGCATTTCAGGTAATTTGTCTATTGCAATAGAGAAGCCTGGACTCTGTTGTAAAGCACAAAGGAAGCGGCTGGAGCACGAGAGTAGTGTAAGGAGAAACATGAGACGTAGTGGAGTGTTTCCCCTAACTTCTTGAGTATAATGAAGAATCCGTCAAATTCCCCACGCATGACTTTCAATTTTCGAAACAAACTTCATTTCAGAAGCGAATAACAGAGTCGTCAGCATGCTCTCTACTTCATAAAGCATGCTACAATAAGCCAATCAGAATCCTTGTTAGAATGGTTCGAATAATCTGATTGGTTGAACAGAACTAAAGCTGTCAAAAATGTCAAACCATCACAGATCACAATCTGCAATAGTTAACAACCAAATAGTTCGGCAGGTCAAATTTAACACTTTCGCATGAAGTTTTCTTAGTGTCTAATACAGAATCTGAACGTGAGACGTGAAACGAATTGTGGCTCATAAAAACGCGCAAGGTTTCACACATGACAATTAGACACAAATTGCTCAAGGCATGTGATTTTCGAATAAACGACAGCCGCATTCATAGTAACATTAAGATTTCTCGCGAGGACAGCGCTGGCTGGTGTGGCTGATGTGGCCTCCCCTCAACGCATCGGAAAAATGTCAGAGCAAGCTCTCAGTCGTTGACTCGAAGGGCGGCCGATGTAATTTCTGAGGCTTGCTTCCCTGCGATTACCAGAGATCGCCAGGATGAGCTAGCCGCGGTGGACCTCAGCATGATCGCAGTCGGTCCGACACCGTCATGATTGATATGAATTTTTAAACAATTATTCAAGTTTAGCTATATTTTTAATTATTTCTGTTTTGTTATTTTATTATTTTTCATTTTAACCCGAAAGTATATATACCATTCGAGTGTTAGCTGTGTTTGGTCTTTATTACCGTTCGTAAGCTTGCAATCTAACTGAGCGGTGAAAACCTTCAAACTCTGACTATAATTTCGTTTTCTCTTTGAGGATTTTCGTCTCTGCGCTCGCTATAATAACGTAAATTACGGCGCTTGGCTACTACTTTCCGGCTCGTTTTTTTCCGAAATTTCACTTTCAATTAACGAAAAAGAGCTAGAAAGAAGTCCGGGAAAAGGTCGGACATAGTACAATTTGGCCGCTGGCTTGACAAGTTTAGTTCAGCTCTATGCTTTGTATACCGATAGAGCAAGTTCTTGTTAGAATTTGTGAGCGGGACTAAGCGTGACAAGGCGTGAAAAGGTGTGACGCACTGATGTACGTGCGCGTAGCCTTATGGGTTGTGCGACCTCGCGCTTCTGTCTTTGAAAGAAATCCTCGCTTCCGTTGTGTTTGTAAATAGAGTCCCGAGTTTAAAGATTAAAATGTTCATATTGGAACCTTGAGTTGACCTCAAATACTCTCCAACATTGGTCACCTCGAGCCGGACGCGAACTAGACGAAATCCTGAAATCCTGAAAACCTTCGAAGGTGAGAAATTCTGCTCTCGACTAATGACGAGTGGGAAAAAGAGCGGAAAGAAGAGTACATCCCAAGTGTCTGTCAAGTCTACAAGCGACGAAACCTCAAAAATGTCTTCGGAACTTACAAAGAAAAAAACCCTCAGAACTGGACATCGAAATTCCGCCGAAAGGAAATTGGAGTGTGCGAACGAAATTCTAAATTCTTTGGGCGATGACCTGTGGAGTGTTTCAAAACAACGAGCGACTCTAATCTTCTACAAGTCCTCCCTAAAGGAAAAGCTGGACGTTATTCAGGGACTGGAAAAAGAGATTCTCGATTTATCAACGGAGGAAGAAATTGTCCGTCAGCGAAATTGAAGAAACTGATCAATTCTGTAGTCACGTAGAATTGGTTCTTGCCAGATTAGATGAAGTGCTGACCGCCATTTCCCCAAAAATAGAGGTCAGGACTCTCATGTAAAAAGGAGCCGACGAACGAGCCCGCGCAGTCGGTAAGCTATGTGAATATTCCTTCCAATGATTCACCTCAAAGTCATGTGCATGATGTAGGCTCTCAAATTAAACTCCCAAAGTTAGTCTTAAAGAAATTCAATGGAGATATTACCAAGTAATGCTCACTCTGAGACACGTTTGAGGCAGCAATACATAGGAACTCCAAGCTAGCGACTATTGACAAGTTTAATTATCTCAACTCTCTCTGGGAGAAAACCGCTTCTGAGGCAATTGCAGGTCTTGCCATTACGAAGGCAAATTATGAAGAGGCCACTGCTATTTTGAAGACCAGATTTGGCAACAAACAGATGATTGTAAACAAACACATGGATAACCCTATTAACATGGCACCTGGTTATTCTAATCCTGACCTAAGGGGCTTGAGACAGCTCTATGACTTAGTGGAGGTTCATGTACGGGGTCTCAAGGCTCTTGGAGTAACATCAGAATCCTATGGTAGCTTGCTTTCATCTGTTTTGACGAATAAGGTACCACAAGAAGTACGTTTGATCGCTAACAGAGAGGTCAAGGGGGGTCACTGTGAATTAGACCGCCTGTTGGCAGCTATGTATCAAGAATTGGAAACAAGGGAGAGAGCTGCGTGGGGAAATCACAATCCACAGCCAGACCCACCATTCCGAAGGAACAAACCTCATTGGAAAGGCCCACCCTCTGCCTCATCACTATTTTCTAAGTCAGACAGCAAGCCAACTTGTACCTATTGCAAGCAGCCTCATTCATCTAATGACTGTGAGACCGTTCCTATTGCACAAGCCCAAAGAGATATTCTTAAGAAGACCGGAATATGTTACGTGTGCCTCAGGAAGGACCGTCTGAGCCGAGAATGCAAATCTAATGTGAAGTTTTTCACATGTGGTGGCCGTCATCATGTCAGCATCTGTGAAAGCAACCTGCTGAAAACTGGAACAAGCAAACAATGTGCGAAACCCGAGCAAAGGGAGAATGTACACCCAGATCAGCCAAAGCCTGATCACTTCCAAGTAACCATGTTCATTAGTTCTGCAACACCAATCCTTCTACAGATAGCTCAAGCCATTATCTATAAGTTAGGATCTATAGAGAAAGGTGCGAAGGCTAGAATTGTACATCACAGACTGTTTGAAGGATGAGCAAAGTTTACCAGCTAAAAGTCAAGAGACAATGCTAATCAAAAGCTTTGGGTCACAAAACGAGAAGTTCCAGACTTGTGATGCCGTTTGCTTAGGTGTTAAACTACCTGATGGAACAGATATGAAGATGTCAGCCTATCCTGTACCACTCATCTGTGAACTACTAACTGGTCAGTTAGTAGCTTTGGCAAGGAACATGTTCAAGCACCTCAATGGAATTCACCTTGCCGATTATTCAACAGGAGCAGAGCCAGGAGAAGTGGACAAACTTACTGGATCAGGTTAGTACAGACAAATCGCGACAGGAGAAGTGAGAAGAGGAGATAGTGGTCCAACAGCTTTACATACAAGGTTGAGTTGGGTTTTATCTGGACCAATAGAGAGCTCAACGCGTGACTGTGACCTATCTGTTAACTTGGTTTCCAGCACCCATGTCCTAAGATGTGCTGCCGAACTGTCCCAACCTCTGAGCAATGACCTTACTGGATAGCTCAAACGCTTCTGGGACGCAGAGTCATCGGAAATATCGAGTCCTGAACAATCAGTTCGTAGTCAGTTCATTGACAGCATCTCCTTTCAGCATGGAAGGTATGAAATACATCTAACATGGAGGGACATTCACCCAGTTCTGCTAGACAACTAAGAGATCAGCCACAAACGCCTGATGAGTCTGTTGAACCGCCTGAGACGAGAATTACAAGTGTTACTAGACTATGATGCCGTGATCGGAGGCCAGGTCGAAGAGGGGATTGTGGAGAAAGTCAGTGAGCCAACCTCTGGTGAAGTCGGAAGGGTTCACTACCTGCCTCATCATGCTGTCATCGGAAGAGACAGATAAAATAAAAAAAACTCAGAATTGTTTATGATACGTCCTGTAAGTCAAACGGAGCTTATACACTGAGCCAGCACTTTCCCAAAATGTCATGGACATCATCCTGAGATTTCTAACGCACAGAAAGGCACTGACTGGAGACATTGAAAAGGCATTTCTGAACGTGTCAGTAGCAGAGGAAGATAGAGATGTCTTGAGGTTCCTGTGGTTTGATGTTTTGTCCTGTTTTGAAGGCCAGATAAAGCTGAGTATCATACGTAAAAAGGTGGTAATTAAGATGGCGGCTCGTAATGACATCTGACATAGGAGAAGTATATAACAATTAAAGAAAGGGTCCTAAAACAGAGGCCTTTGGTACTCCGGCATGCAAGTCACGTTTCGTTAAATGAGATTGATTGATACCGACAATTGTACACAACTAAAAGGATAGGATTCGAACCAGTTCAGAAAATTTTTGCTTCAGAAGAACGATTAGTTGTTGGCTAACAGTAATCTGTGAGTCACGGGTTCTTCCAGTCCTCTAGCACAGGGATCCAGCTCATTTCTGTCCAATTTTTATAAAAAATGTAATTCAAAATATTTCACAAAGTCAATGATAATGTTAGTAGTAATAATAATAATTATGACAGTGGTTAAATATTTAAATTGCCAATAAAACAGATCTCTTGTGTTCGCGAAAGACCAAACTTGAAAGCCCCTTGAGGGTTTCTCACCATCCAACAAATAACACTTTTGTTTCCTCTGACAAAGACATAAAAGGCGGCACGATCCATCGCGATAGATACCCCGCAAGCCATTTTCGTTGCACAATAATCAGAAAACCAGCTGTCGTGGGATTGTGTTATGTATTTCTGCTAAGTGACTGCTTACCGTTCTAAGGAGACGTTATAAGTAATGGATCGGTTGAGGAAAAACTTTCTTTTTTCATGCAAGGTATGTCACATGAGTCATGACTTTACAATCTTTCCTTTTAGTAATTGTTAATTCCTATTCCTATTTTTATCATAACTTTAAGTCTATGGTTATGAAAGCTGAACGAGATTTGACGTTCGATGTATTTTCACATGGTCAAGACTATTGAGTGAAGTTTTGTGACTCATAAGTTTGTTGAACTGAACTGAGTTCCTCAGAGTTTCCTGTGTGTGCTTTGGTAGAAGATGAGAATTTCAAGGGTTTTCAACATATCCAAGCTGCGTTATCGAAGGATTTTCACACCTTTACAGGTGTCTTCTACCCGTAAAACTGTTAACTGAAAGACTGAAACGATCTTTTGTGTGACCTAGAAAGGGAGGGGATTGAAAATTTCATACGGAGTTCGATGTTTTTATCACATAATTTTTTTTCAAAATCATGTCACATAACAATTTATGAGAAGTTTTCATCACCATTATACCATAATATTGTACATACCATTATATTGTACTGAGCTCGATGTCTTCATCACATAATTTTTTTTCCAAAATCATGTTACATAACAATTTATGAGAATTTTTCATTACCGTTATTTTCTCTGAAAAGCTTGAATTCTTCAGAAAGCTTCCTGGCGTGAGCAGAGTACAGAACAAAAGAAAACATAACGATTGGAAATTATTTCCCTAAGAGAACTGAGCGAACGAACATATAAATAACACTGGTTTTGCAAAATATGATTGAATTGTATCTAGATTCAGTTTACTAGTTTAAAGACAAAGTCTGAAGCAGCGGTAAAGAAGTTATCAAGGAAAGTTTAGGAGGCATGCAGGATAGGAGGATATGTTAATGTTAGTTAAAAGTTTGCACCTTAACTTACGCCAATGTTATTTTCGTCAGCGTGAGTGAATTGCTCTAATTGACAATGACAATACTTTATTCAAGAGAGGAAAATGAAAAATTGTAAAAGTATCTCTGGAAAGGGGATATTCTAGAGGTTAACCCTACACGAAAGATTCCCCGAATAAAAAGACAAAAACATTATATACAGATAATTAAAAACTGTTTACCATCACCTCAATCAATATTCATGTAAATCTTTAGTCTATTACGAAATAAAGTCAGTGATCCTGCGTGTACAATATCTTTAGGCAAATTATTCCACATATTAACGATCCGTACAAAAAAAGAAAATTTGTAGCAATTTACGATAGCTATTTTTACGTAGAGCTTGTAATCGTGATTGGCTTTAGTTCGATTACATTTAGTAAGTTCAAAAAAGTCCGAAAAAGGAAGACTATATATTCCCAGAACTATCTAGTAGCACTGGATCAGAGATAAAAACTCTCTTCGTTTCTCCAAAATTTGCCAATTCAGTAGGCGGCAGCGGTCTTCATAGTTCATTTCTCCGCGTTTTTGCTTTAACGCCAACTGAGATGCCCTTCTTTGGACTTTTTCCAAGGATTCGATATCCTTTTTTTGGTAGGGGCTCCAGACGGGGACAGCGTATTCGAGTATAGGTCTTACTAACGACTTAAAGAGGCGGGAAAACGCATAGCGATTATCGTTTCCGAGTGATCGCCTAATTATACCTAACACTTTGTTCGCCTTGTTTACTATGTAGGAAATGTGTTTACCCAAGATAGATCGTAGTTTATTGTGACCCCCAGGTCCTTGGCACTGTGGACAGATTTTAGTTGCATACCAAGGGAATAACTTGGCTTGGATCTGTCTCTACTGTGCGTTACACGCATAATTTCACATTTTTCAGGATTAAAGCGCAACTGCCACTTGTTAGCCCAATCGCTTAATTTGTTCAAGTCCAGCTGTAAGGCTGGTATATCCTTATCAGGCTCCATGATCTTGCGATAGATTTTAGTATCATCAGCGTTGATTTTCACGGTTAATGTAATGTTTGCCGAAATATCATTTGTATAAATAATGATAGGATTGGGCCGAGTATTGTTCCTTGAGGCACACCTGAAATCACGGGTGACCAGTCTGAACAATTCCCTCTTAACACGACACGCTGCCTTCTATTCGTCAAAAAATTTACAATACACAGTAGTAGAGAGCCGTCTATCCCATACCGTTGTAGTTTCAGCAGCAAACGCTCGTGTGGCACGCTGTCGAAAGCCTTAAAGAGATCTAAGAAGATGATATGCGTTTGTTGCGAGCAATTCCTAGCCTTTGCTCAGTCATTGTAACATGTAAGTAATTGTGCCAACGTCGATTTACCCCTAAGATACGCAAATTGGTCTGGATTAAAAAGATTGAGGTCTGACCAAAAGTCGATTACACGGGACTTTACCACAGCTTCTGTAATCTTGCAAACAATACAAGTCAGTGATATTTGGCGGTAGTTCTCCATGAGATTTTTGTTCCCTTTCTTATGGACTGGAGTGATGTGGGCCGACTTCCATATACTTGGTAGTTTACCTTGAGAGAAGGATGTATTCAAAAATAAAGCCAGTGGAGATGACAACACTTGAGCACATTCTCTTAGGATGCGAGGTGATATGTAGTCGGGCCCAGGGGACTTATAAATATTCAAATTCTTAGCAATTTCTCAACTTCCGTGGCAGAACAAAAGATGTTACATAACTTCTCATTGGTAATGTATTCAAGGTCGGGAAAATTTTCGCGATCCTCAACAGTAAACACCGATGAGAAATAAGAATTCATACAATTGGCAATGCTCAGGTCGTCGTTGAGATACGAATCGTTCACCTTTAAGGACGCTCAATCACATTTAACTTTTCTCTTTGATTGAACAAAGTTCCAAGTAAGTAAGTAGGTAAGTAACTTATTTAACCACATATCGCATATGAGCGAATAGCTCGTTTAAATGCAAATGTGCCATGTGTCTCTTCCACCCATCCCACCCCAGGGGAGGACATCCACCACACAGTAATCTCGTGCGTGGGAAATTAACGTCTCCTACCCCAACCCTGCAGGAGACGAGGCCTACGGTTTTACGTCCTATCCGAGAAGACGAAGCAATGTGAGTGAAGCTTCTTGCCTAAGGACACAACGTCATGCCCAGCCAGGACTTGAACCCGGGCTATCGGACCCAGAGTTCAGCACACTGACCACTGGACTACTCACGCCTCACCAAAAAGGCTTTGAACTGTTTCCGGTCTTTAGTTCATCTGCCAGATTGTTTAAAAATTGCCTACGCGCAGAGTTGCACTCCTTCTTCACATAGTTGTTGAATTTACGATATTTGTTCCAATCAGACAGAGCACAGGTTTTTTTTTTGCCCTTTTATAAAGCACTTTCTTTCTTCTACACAACTTAATTAGATCCCCGCTTATCCATGATGCATTTGAAGTTCTCTTCACTGTCCGCCTTGGGATACACTCGTTGACAGCAGATACAAACATATCAGACCATGCAGCCCAAATACAATCAGTGTCAGTATCCATAAAGGCACAATGCCATGGAGCGTAATATAAAAGATTCCTGAGGTGATTCCAATCCGCCTTCTTAAATGAATAGCTCAACTTCTGCGATTTCCTTCCAGAGAATGATTTTCTCGATAATAGCATAGAGATCGAGTTATAGTCAGAGAAGGGCGGGCCAACTTTTAGATCGTAGACTAGGTCAAGAGACGTGACGAATACAAAGTCTAAGATATTTCCGTTGCGAGTTGGGTCTTTGACCAGCTGATAGAAAATTGACGTGTATGATATCCGACAAAAAATAGCGTTAGGTGAATTCACAGAGGCGCAGTCGGTGTTCCAGTCGAATTTGAGAGTATTAAAGTCGCCAACAAGGACCATTTCTGGGTTTTCTGATGAAGAAAGCACAGTATCAAGAGCCGTTTGTAGATCCAACAGGCAGTTAATGCTACTGTTAGGCGGCCTATAGAAGACACCTAGACTAATTTTTCTATTCGCCGGGAATATAATATCGACATATAATAATTCCGAATTGAAACTAACATCTTCTCTCACAGACGCTCGCAACGTATCGCGTACAGCTATCAAAATACCGCTACCACGTCGACCATTTTGAACACGATCACGCCTGAAAACCGTATAACTAGAAGGGAAGAGTTCACTATCCAAAATAGAGCTGTCCAAGTGAGTCTCCGTAAATACCATGAGATCATATTGATAGGTAGCAATCTCTAGTTGCAGCTGATTAATCTTGTTAACCAAACTCCTTGAGTTGGCGTAAAAGATAGATACATCTGACTTAGGATTTGCATACGCCATGTCGTTCCCCTCACTGCTAACTCTCAAATTCCGATGACCGGTCTGTGGACCTGGATGGGGATGGATATCGCTGTGGCAGCAAATAAACTCGATGTTAAAGGTTGAAACCTGGTTACTGTAATAAGGAAACCGGCTGTAGTTGTAACCTTTCTTCTTTCTTCGTATAAATCGATCGAAGTAACAAAGATGGCGGGCGATGCGGAGTTGTTCTGTACAAATTGTCTCCGTGAACAGCGAATGTCGCATTGAAAAGCTTCCAAAACCAGGCCTCACGTCCATGCCACATTCGTGGCCATAACAACTATGTTTCAGAGATAATAAAGGGAAACCACTAGCGCAAAAAAGGAAAAATATTACAAAGGCGTGTCGTGAACGTCCGGTCGCATACATATTCAACAATGGGTGCCGATGTCAAAAAAAATGCCAATGTTGGTGCCAATGTTAAAAAAATGTAAACACCCTTGTAATGATCTGGTTCATTCATCAATTCTGGACCATCATTTCTGTGGGCGATATGTATCCTGTTGGTATTAAGTGTTTTACTCGTTATTTCATCTTTCAAGTAGTTACTTTTATTCAGGTAAATTGACCAAGCATACTAAGGTGCCAGGTCACAGATTTCTCTTTTGACTTTCACTCCATGCTAAAGTAGCGTGGTGACAAGAGTGACGAGGAATCTTTTTGGATTGAGGGCTGTAAGTTATTTACGGCTTTTTATCTAACAGCTCTTTTTTCTGTGAAACTCATTTTTGCACTCGAGGAAAATCCACAAAATTTAAAAGAAAAAGAAAATTTCATAGAAAACGTTAGTGAAGCAAATTAATGCTAAATGGATGATAGGACTCTTTCAAAAGATGCCGGCTACCCTAGTGGTAGAATTCAGACACAAAAAAATTACATCCAACATTCATACTTCACATCTGTTGTACCTCGTTTAGTCATGTGGGTAATTAGATAAAATACGATGAAGAAATTTTGTGGACATTATTAATAACTTAAACCATGTTTTTATTTTGTCTTTTCCAGGTAACGTTTATTCTATTCGTGGCATCACACAATCTTCTTGCTCCAGCGGTTAACTTCTTGGTCAAAGCAGGTAAAACTTCCGAAGTTCGAAATAGCTAGCAAAAATCAATCCCCCCTTTCTATGTGCATTGGCTTAAAACAATGGATAAGGGGAGAGAAAGGCTAAGAAAATACTACCACGTTTTAATTATTCCCGTTTTTCTCTTCTTCAGATTCTTATAAAAGATGGACCTTAAATAATAACGACGATGAAATTGAAAAGAAGGGGACCGTAACATCGAAGCCATCACCAGTAGGATGGGGCGTCTATCTTGATGGATCACCGGACACCTACGTCAAACTAAAAGGCTACAAAGAGCAATGTTTGGGAAAACCTTCGCAATGTGACTTTACCATCGGGTTTCTTATGAAAATTATTCCCCAATCCGGAGTGCAGTTTTACTTTGGGAATAAAGTGGACAGACTTTTGTACGAAGGTGTAAACATATACCAAAATCATAGTGGCAGATTACGAGTAGAAGTTTTAGGCAATACTACTTACTGCAAATACGTCATAACGCCACCCCAAGGAGTGTGGTTTTATCTGGGGATTGTTTGGAACAGGGTAGGAACCTTGGGTTTGTATTATGACCCCTTCTCCAGCTTTTTTTACCCTTATTACCACTGTGGAGGTAGAATCGACGGACTGGTAAGGAATGGCACGTACCACCTAGGCAGATACACGTACCCTACTGCGTACTATGACAATTTAGAGATTTGGTATTCCGAACAGTCTCGTGGTGTTTTTGACGAGAGATGGAAAGCAGCATTTGGTAAGTTTGCCACTGTGCGTAAATTGATAATTTACAGTAGTGTCATTACATTTATCCTCTTTGATATTGACAGTTTAACAAAACTAACAAAGAAGTTCAGATTAAAAAGAGTCAAACATAGATTGGTGCAGACGCCTGGCATGTTAGGTGTACTTATCACATGCTAAAAACTAAGGAGATTAAGAGAATATACCTGTTTGTCTAAATTATTAGATAATACTTATACACTTAAAGTATGGTCCCGACGGAAACATTTAGTTTGTTTTCCCGAGAGTCTTGATGTTTCCTGAGACGAAGTCTAGGGAAACATCAGGACTCGAGGGAAAAAAAAAACTAACTAGTTTCCCGAGGGACCATACATTAAGTGCTTTGTTATATATTTAGACTTTCTCTCAAACAATCCTATGGCAAAAACATACTGTTGTATTCGGCGCGCGGGCAACAACTGCGCAATTGCATCCCGGTCCATCCAGGGGTACGTGACCAAGAATCAACCGATCACAGTGCTCGTTTTGTTGAGTGAAAGTCTAGGTATATAACAAATAAGATTATTGTTGGAAGAATATCATCATCAAGTTGAGAGAACGAGAACAACTGAAAAAGACATCAAAGGACGACTGCGTTATCCCTGAATAAGCAAAAAGAGTGTGAACAAAAGAGTCCTTTGTGATGCTTCAGAAACCTTTTTTTCGGTTATAAGGCCGCGGGTTTGACAATGAAATAATACCTGTCAACCCATTTTCAGCTTATGGCTTACCATTCAGGAAATAAATTTGATTTAGCCTTCTTAGTAATAGATGAATTTCCCTTCCATAGATGTTTTAACGCTGCATAAGAAATCACCCAAACTGCTTACGTTTGCCTTTGTCTTCACAGATGTTAGTGGACAATATACAGTTATACAATTGACCATTATTTTCCCTTACCTGCAATACAAGGCTGGAGACGTTGATCAGGACGAGTTTTCCAATAAAGTAAGAAATGTGACTCAAATGCGCCCATGGCATTCCTTGCTTTTTGTAACAAATCATTCAGTTCCTCAGGTAAATTATTATTTTAACCTTTTTCCTCAGTTGCTTGCCTGTTTCTCAACACAGGTTAAGGAATTATTCATTAGCGACGCGCATTTTCTAGACATCAAGAACGTCTCAGTTTCACAAAGGTAACGTCTTTTTTCAAAGCTTCTTTCTATATCCTATTTAGTTTTATAACACCGTTAGGGTACGATAGTCGCCCATTATAGCTTTTAATTTACTTAGTTATCGGTAAATTTAATATTGCTTTTATCTAATGTTGTATTTTCACACTTTTTCGTGTGACGCAGCGATGACAATAGGACAGCGGTATCATTTACTTTGGAATTTCATCGCACTCAAGACCTTTGGGAATCCATCCTGAATTTACAACTTGCAATGGAAAATGGTACTCTGCTAAGGTCTCCTAGCGTCTTTGATGAGGATTTGTGTCAGAACACTGATGACAGCCATTGTGAGTATGAATTATGCACCGGTGGTAGGGCGGGAAGCTAACAAGCAAACCAACTGATTAATTTAGAATCTCTCCAGTTTTTTAGCTCAAAAAGGTCGTCTTTAAATTAACTGAACTGTATAATGAGTATACAATGGATCACATTATCACCTTGGTCTGCTTCTTGACGATTTCTAAGCACAAATGGAAGGAACTTTTTGAGGTCATTCAGACCTCCTCTACTCAATGTGATCCTACGAATTTGAAAAAGCTTCTTTTTCTTGCCGACGTAGGCTATCTTTTATCTAAACAGTATCGAAAGATTTCCAAGAAAATCCCATTATGATAAAAAAATAAGAAAACACTCGTAGGGTGATGTAAAGAGAACTGCCAAAAAATCATTCATCATCCTGACGCCGCTGGTCAAGGTGACTATGCAATCGCTCCCAAATTTTTCATTCGACTATTCTCCGGGCGAGATCTTCAGCACCTCATTCCCATTCTTAGTTGGAAAGGAGCGGACTGTGCAAGATGTTTTTGAACATATAGTGAGGACTGAAATTTTCTGGGCGAGTACTTAGTTTTTTAAGTGGAACTGTTTTAACGATTCATTAAAGACGGTGCTTAACTACATTTAACAATGTGTGATAAATCCAAGATGTTTTCTGTTTTGTAGACTCAATCAATCATATGTGAAAAAAGATAACAATAAGACTAAATTCAGCCTATTCTCTGAATTTTCCAGTTTTCTGTGAGATACCTGCAAACTTTACCATAGCAAGGGTCCATGAATCCGCAGCAGAAATAGTATTGGACCAAGTTTTCCTTGAACCGCACGAAAACTATTTCTTCGGATACAGAGTCCTGTATAAAAATCTGGATAATCCCAACTCAAACTGGGCCATTAAAGAGAATATTCGCCGCTATTTGCCACCAAATGCCGTTGAGCACATAATTTCTTCACTTAAAAGCTATACGAAATACAGCTTTCGTGTCTTTGCGGCATCGTTCAAGTCTGCTGGCCTCATCTCGGAAGCTATTGAATTGAGAACAGATGAGTCAAGTAGGTGGCTTATAGTAAAAATAATTAGAGCACAGAAACTATGAAATTTGAGTTGTTGTCCAATATACTGAACTGAATTTTAACTGTGAACTTTTCTTTCAACGAAGTACTTGTCAGGTAAGGGTTCGAAAGAGTTGTTAGCGATATACCTGATAGGGAAACAAAAATTTCCAAGGACAACTTGCTAGCGTTTTTTGGAACAAGTAGACAATCACCGCTTAGGGAAAATTTTGCTCCAGAAAGTATATAATCTTCATCCAGCCATTAGAAAGGAAATATGAAAATAAGCTCATCATCGTGTTTGGAGATTCTAAAGCGTAACCTGACTGTTAGGAAATCATCATCGAATGCACTAAGACTTCAGCCATACACGCCGCCATATTTGAATTTAACTCAAAGTCAGAGCCGAAAAAATCTAACGTTAAAGAATTCGTTCACACACAGTCGCTGCTCAAGGTATCATAAAACAAATCACTATTTTAGTCTACAATACTCATTTTGTGCAGTTTTTATTCATTCAAACAAAGCTCAAAACAATGGGAAAGAGAGAAATGAGACATAGAAGTATCACAGGTAAGCGACCAGGTTGCTGAGCAGGATTCAGTATAGCGGCCTTCGTAGTCGGATTTTTTCACACAACTGAGTATAGTTTTCGAAAGGTTACGTTACTCTTTTGAGTCTCAAAACGCGTTCCTTTTTATTTTTTCTTGTTCACTTTTTCATCTCGAATTTTAAGACTTTTGAATCATACTTCTTCTTTACAGAGCAAATATCGTAGGAACATATATAGTGTAACGACATCTATGAGCTTCGAAATTGCCTCAAGGATTGATAGGAATGAAGTATTTTAACCAGGATTTTTGCTTTGAGATATCTGGGCTTCATTTTGTTGAAGACAAGTAAAGTGTAAGGTTGCTTGTATCGGGTATTGACTGTCCCCTTCGCATGACTAATGAACACAGTGATTCAGTTGATTTTACTTCAGCATTATCCTTAACCAAATCTTCCCATTTTCATGACGCGTAGCTCCTAGCATTGGTCCAGAAATTGTTGCCAGCCGAAGCACCAGCCCCACTTCAATCTATGTGCAGTGGAACCACACAATTCCAGAAAATAAAGTCAATGGCATTTTGATCGGTTACACAGTCCATTGGAATGACGGACGTTTTGGCCATGGTCACCCTTACAGCTCAGAGGGTGTCAAGGATCTTGAGCTTAACGCCACAAATTACACTATAACCTCACTTCACGAATACTGGCCTTATACAATTTCTGTGGCTGGACGAACATCGAAAGGAGCTGGAATACGGTCGTTGAGGAAAGTGACAACCATTGACGATGGTAAGAACTTCGCGAAATTTTTCCGAATGTTTTCGTAGTCGTCGGAATCGCTCGTAAAATTGTGTTTTCTGTAGTCCTTGAAATGAAAATATTTGAGGATTTTTAAACTGAGCATTTTCTTTTAAAAAAATCGGGTTTCTCGTTAATTGAAATTTCGGGTAACAGTTGACTTCGATAAAAGTTTTAATGGTAAGTTTGAAATACAGGAAAAAACTTTTTAAAGACGTCTTTTTCATGACATCACTTTTTCAGAAACAGATAAATCAATTGCTCATTACAGTTTCCATCAACAAAAGCTGAATTTTTTTAACCAGTTTTTGGCCTTTTTCGGTGGTGTCTCGCTTATTTCTAACCATGAACTCACAGGGTTCAAAAGAATGCCAAAGGTTCCATCGTAGAGAATGAATCGTTTTGGTAAAAAATCCTAACAATCAAACAGTAAATTCTAAGCAATCTTCCGAGAGGCAACTTAATGCTTGGGCAAAGTGCACACCTTCAGTTTTTTTTTTTTTTCGATAAGCACTTATGAGAATGTCGTTATATTTTTGCGAGTCTCACCAATGTTAGAGCAAATCCAGCCTTGTAATAAACTTGGATAATTTGTGTTTTTATTTCTGGTATTTCTACAGCTCCTTCAGAGGCACCGTACAACATTCAGCTTCACATGGTGAATGCAACTACTTTGATGGCTACTTGGCAAGATGTGCGTTTTATTCACCAAAATGGCATTATTCTGGGTTACCGTGTTCACTTTCACCATGCAGATGGCGGTCTGCTATTGTGGAACATGACCGTTAGACAAGACGTCCATGATTTCCTTTTCTCTAGTCTTTCGATCTTCCAGAATTATTCGGTACAGATGCAGGCTTACGCCAGAAAAGGTGATGGGCCGTGGAGTAACAAAGTATATCAGTTGACGGATGAATCAAGTAAGTGAAATGGCGGCGTCAGAATTTATCAATACATGGCCTCTCCATGCTATATAACTATATTGCCAACAAATGGGTGATAAGGTGAGATGCCTTGTAGAGGCATGTTCAGGATGAAAATTAACAGTAAGATCGCGCGGAGCTCGAGCTAGCCTGCTTCAACAGTCCAAAAATATTTTTAACCTCAGCTCGACGAGTTTCATTCCAAGATTTGTAACCTGGACTCGGCTTTGGTGCTAAAGTAATTCAGGAAACAAACTATTTCTTTTCCTTAGTTTTTTGTTTCTCTCTTCATTTTCAGCCCCTATAAATTCTCCTGTCAATCTGACAGCTTACAATGTCAGCTCACGGGAAATTAAAGTTCTTTGGAACTACGATGACAACCCTAGACTGGTTCTTGGCCACCTCCAAGGTTTCACACTTTATTTTCTGGAGGCCAATGCGAGCGATGTTTTCCCGGAAGATGCAAACTTAAAAACATTTGAAACTCGTAACAAAAATCTGCGAAGTAAGATCGCCGAAGAATTGGAAATATACCGGCTATACAATATCACTATAGCAGCTCGGACAGCCAAGGGTACAGGTCCCACAAGCAATTCATTTGTAGTCCGAACTCATGGTGAAGGTCAGTTAATTGAACTCAAAGTTTTAGCGCTCTTAAATGGACACTTGACTAATTGAATTCGAGCACTTTCGTATCCTTCCAGTACTTTCTGCAAGTTTTCCTTGGAGAAGCCACCTCTCTGTATTTATATGCAACCTTAAAAAATATTCACCATTCTAAACATCTTTTTTCTTTTATGGAGTATTCTTAATTCTCTACTATTTGCTATTTCAGCAACACGATTGATGGTTTCCATTGGTTTTATATATATATAGTGACAAACAAGGTTAAAAAGAAAGTATGGGGAAGTACTCCATTCAGATATAACTGCACCAGAAGTCCTGAAGTATACCTGTAACCCATAATTTCCGAAC
This sequence comes from Pocillopora verrucosa, assembly GCF_036669915.1. NCBI lineage: Eukaryota > Metazoa > Cnidaria > Anthozoa > Scleractinia > Pocilloporidae > Pocillopora > Pocillopora verrucosa. The sequence continues at coordinate 12,388,982 of NC_089318.1, read as the reverse complement.
ACTACCTTATGCTAAGGTCATATGTAACGAGCTTCCTGTATTATGCGGTCTGTTAGCAAAGGGCAAAAAAAAGGTGGCAATATTTAAATCTGTACATCATCAAATGATAAAAAAATCAGTTGTCGTCAAAAGAAAAGAAGTCACATGTCACAAGCCTTCGTACCCCGTAACATCCTTCTTTTTTGTCTCTCACGGTTAGTTCCCGGCGCCTCTCCCCAGGCTCTCACTGCCTTCAACACAAGTATGTTCAGCCTATTTGTACAATGGCAGGAAATAGTGAAGGACAAACAACATGGAATCATGTTGGGATATAAACTGTTTCTATACGAGTTATCAAAGAAAGGTTCAAAAAATGTGGAACATCGCACTTACGGGTTGAAAGTATTAGAGGCCAACTTCAAAGGACTCAAGTCTTTCACCGAATACAGGATAGAGGTTTTGGGGTTTAATTATTATGGAGACGGTCCCATTGGGGCAGTGGAGTTGTTCACAGCGGAGAGAGGTAAGAAGACGTCCATTATTCTTCAGTGTAAACAACTACTATTTACCAAACTAATCAACGATCCGACTATGGCTATTCACGTGCATTGGGAAATACCAATATGTATTAAACTGAAAGAGAAGTGAACGAAAAGACAAACATACCAAAATAGTGACTGGCAGACCCAGTGACCAGGTTAGAGTGCTTGTAACTTTGGCCAGATCACAATGCTGTTTTTCTTAGGGATTACATGAAGACATTTCTCTCTATTGCTTGCCAATAACATAAATTTGTTCCCTTGTGATCCTCCCGATTTGTTCTTGATATCCCTTTGTGACATTCTTTTATTCTTTGGTCTATTCCTCTCGCTTATTTGTTTTGTCTTTCATATTTTTCTTTCACCCGTTCACCTGTTCAGTTGTTTTCTTTTTCGAAAGTTGTTCGTTTTTTTAAACTGATTTTTCTAGACGTGCTCTCTTTCTCAGTTTCCTTTTTGAATTCGTTCCTTCTTTCGTTCATTTGTCAATAGGTTCTTTCGGTCCCATATTTGTTTTAGTCGTTCTTTTGCTCCTCCATTTGTTTATGCGATCTTTTCCATTTGTTCCCGCAGTTCTTCCTTCGTCGTTTGTCGAGAGGATTCCTAATTCCCGCTTAACTATGTCATCTATTTCTTTTAAAAGATATGAAACTTGTTTATGACAATTTGATTTGTTGTTGCAGACGTGATAAGTTGGGACACTTTTCCTGGAGAATCTCATCTTAATTTTTGTTTCCTTGCTATCTTTCAAACCAACATTGATAGGATCAGGTCCAGAAGTATATTTGAAAGGAATTTCAGGAGTGTGACTTAAGATCCCCTTTGTATTATCATATTTCTTTTAAGATGTCGATGAGTGCAGTTTCCGTCCAACGCCCTGTCCATATGGAGAAGCTTGCATAAATGGCGAAGGATCCTTCCTCTGTTTGAATACAACTAATGACATAGGTATTGTTGGGCTAACTAATAGGCTTTTCTATCGAAAACCACCAGATAACTGCTATAAAATACGGACCTATTCTTATTTCTTAGTAAGTATTTGAGCTGTAAAAAATATTGTTTTGATTAGTGATATATTTGCAGCTTTTGATACTTCCTTTTGACATATTTTCGCAGCTGTAGGGGCCACGGTTTTCTTGGTAAATTAACCTTCTATTCTGGCCATTCATGGCACATTTGGTTCGATAAGCCTCTATTTGCTATATTAAGCTAATTCATTTGGGACCAATGAATATACTGAATTAAGGTTAATCACTCGTTCATGCTCCTTTGGTCCGTGAAATCTATGAAGTAATCAATCAAGCATTGCCCTTCCTTTTTGTTATTGTTGTTTTAGATGGTTCCTCATGTGTCTTTGGATCTCGTGTGAAAATACTTAACATAGACAAGAATGTGAACACCACAACAAAGTTGACAAAATTGACCCGATACCTGTTCAACACAGAAGCGAGCACCAATTGCCACTCGTTGAGCTTTGAGTGGAAAGTTTCTAATGTCACCTCTCGGCCATTTAGTGTCGGAAGAGCGAGTTCCATTACCATTGGCTCGGGTACTGACTTGGACGACATCTCGTCCCTCGGTGTTGGAATTTATTTGGTCGAGTTCACTGCTCATTTTCGAAAGTTTTATTTTCTTGATTATGGCTTCATAGAAGTCCTCTCTTCTGCACCCGTCGCATTAATTGCTGGTGGACCAGAAGTATCGAGGGAACACAACTCCAACATAACTCTGGATGGGTCTCCATCTCGTGATTTTGATATTGGTAAAGGATTATATAAAGGCTTGACGTTTGAGTGGTCGTGTAAGGGAGAAGAAGAAATGTTCCATGATGAATCTGATAGTTCTAACCGAACAGTTATCGGGAGAGATGCCGCCAGTAGAGGATGTTTTGGCAATGAGGAGCAAAAACTGAAAGATACTGGTAGAATAGTTTTTTTGGACACCAGCTCAATGCAGATAAAGAAATATTACGATATCAAGTTAACAATTAAGAAGAGGGATCTCAGTGGGACCTTTGTGCAACGAGTCGAGATTGTCGATGGAACACCTCTTTATGCTGAAATAGAGTAAGCGGTACTTAAGTTATTGTTCCCTATATCGATCGTGTTTGTACAGTGTACGTTAAAATCCCCTTGTTAAATGGTCTCAAAACGCTAAGAATTATTTTTTCCATAACAAAAGATTCTGTCGTATAGCATCGTGGGTCTCTTCATTGCAAGTTCAGCTGAGTGTCTAAGATATATTTCGTTCTTGGGGGGTAACATTTGCCACATATACATGTTCATGGATTTGACATTGAGGTTAATTGACATTGACATTGATGTTGCACACACAGAAAAAAGGCAAAAAAGGTTCTTAAACTAAATATCAACAACACCTTTCACAAATTATCAAAGAAAACTTCTGCTCGTAACTAAGTTATAACTACTACCACAGTTGAAACTTAATTTTTTTGCTTTGATGTTGCACACGCAAAGAAAAATTCAAGTGTCGTGAAGGCAAAAGGGAACCTTATTATGCTCTTAACACTAGCCAGAACTTATGGTAAAGACCGAACCATTCATAAAGAGATTGTTTATCAGCACTATCAGACCAACTCAGTCACGTTCAAAATTTGATTAGTTATTCTGAGAAATGAATTTTACCAAAATTTTGGGAGACGTTCTCAAGTCTTCGCAGGTTTGAATTGATATCTGGCCAGTCGCTTTCGAATTATGAGAATGACCTACATTATTGGCCTATAACATCTTGGATTTCAGGAGACTTTTTTCATATTTATTTTGTAGTTGTCTCATGAATTGTGGATTGGAGGTCCTACCAAATGTCAAAGCTACCTTTGTGGCAAACTGCACAAATTCTCCTTGTTACACAAAAAGTGCTCTGTTGAGCTATCATTGGAGATTATTCCAAGAGACCAATGAGGCATGGTCAGAACTTCACCAAATGCAAGAAATCAGAGGAACTAGAGCGAATTCGAATTTTTTCACTATCAATCCCGATGCAATTATTCCAGGCAGAAAGTATCGTCTGACTATTGATGTAGAAAATATGAATGATCGTTCCTCTAAAGGCTTTTCTGCGTGGCTTTTTAAAAGCAGCACCATTCCTTTTGGTGGGTCTTGCACGGCTAGCAAATCATCCGGAATGGCTATTCAAACCGTCTTCACTCTTAAATGCGCTAACTGGAACGATCCAAACACACCACTTCTTTATGAATTTCTGGTACCCTTGGCAGAAGGACTCAGTGCTATTTTGTCTTCTAGTTATTCCACTGCTACAGAGATAGTGCTACCTCCCGGTGAATTCGTGAAAAACTATTCCTTAACAATCGAAGCGGTAGTTACAAGCTCCATTGGTTCTAGTTCTAGCACTTCTTTAACAATCCAGGTGAGCCGTGAATTTTATTGGAGGCAAGTATAGACACAAGTATGTTTTTTTGATAAAAGTTTACAGTTATGAAAATCTATTGGGTCATGGGGAAAACTCTGTCATATCATCCAAACTTTCCACTGAAAGATACTCCCTGATATTCTTTTTTCAACTTCCAGGTTTTTCCTTGGCCTATAATGAGTACAAAAAACGCGTCAGGCGAAATACTCCATCTTTTGGAAAAGCACTTTGTCGTCCATAGTGGTAGAGGAGATGTTACACGGGCTACCCAGTTGGCCATTGCTGTTTTAAAATCCTTAGAGCTACAGAAAGACGGAGTTATCAATATAGAAGAGAGACGCCAGGTAGCGAATTGGTGACAGGTTTAGTTAAGAAAGTTTAGGAAAACAGAAACGGGTATTCTTTGTTTCACAGTAATATCGCTGTTTATAAGAACAACGCCATAACAGCAAAATTATTTGAATGAAAGTTAAAGATTGCTTTCGTTCTCAAACTTTCTTACAGTTTGTACTCGTCTAGATAGATACGTATGCCTTTTCGTTCGAGACTAGATTACGTGATAAGATACCTTTTTCACCATTCTCCATTACTAGATGATGTAAGATGATGTAAGAAGCTCCTATTTCAGTAAAATCACTGCTAGGTAATGGAAATACAGTCGAATTAAAGTGCCAGTCACTGAATAATAAGAATAGTTTGCTAGATGCATCATTAACAAAAGATATTGTCGCTAAATCTAGGAAAAACGCAGTGATGTCCATTAAAAGGTAGACAATATTTAACGAGGTAATCTCCAGCTGAAAGACTCCAAAATAGGCGGGCTAAAATTACTGGTGCACTCTTTCTTCTATTGGTCGTGGGTCAAAATAATATGCTTGTCGAACTAAAAGGGTTTCAGAATAAATACATTAATTGGCTGTCACTTTGGACACAATATACTGAACGTAATGATAGGGTTCTAGTGCGACAGTGTTCCTCTGTGCTGCATATCGGGTATTTCCTATTTGTTACATCCACTTGGTATGATGTGTGCACGACTCACTTCATGAGCACTCGGTATGAATAAAGTTCTTATTTTCTAGATCAAAAGCCTCATCGTAAAGACCTTGAGCAAGATAGATATCGGAGACCTGAGGAAGCTCATTCAACTCTCTTCTGTTATTTCTCTTACGATGAATGATCCAGCAGAGATCACAGCGGATACTATGGTTAGTCTTTCATCTTAGTCCTATTTTCACGATTGTATTGTTGATGCAATGTTTTCCATTCTTCCATGTTGCCCCTTCGCAGCTTTAGCTGACAATTCATTCATATGCCACCCATATTGTACTAAGGGCCTTAAAAATGCACTGAACATTATAATGTCCTGAGTTTTAGAGGTAATTCATTTCCTTAAGATAGATAAGCCTTACACTCCAATTTCTTTTGACCGGCTAGAATTGATGATCACGTCAAATAAGAGAGGAGACGTTACGGAACAGAATTCCCTTCTGTAGACAGTGTTCTAGGCACCTGGTTTCTCTGAAACAATATTCCAAGAAACTTGCGTGTCATTTGAATTTTTCTATGTGAAGAACGAGTTGACACTGCATGGAACATGACTCGGAGATATGTGGAAATAATTTAGTTGCTATTTGAGAAGGCTTAAGTGAGCCTCTATGTGCTTGGTTGACTATCATTTTTAGGCAGTCATAGAGAGAAACAGTCTATTTTACCACATGAAGCTTTTGACATTGCCGTTTCCTGCGGAATGCAGGGGGAATGTTACTTATAGGCCCAGAGTTTGGCCAAACTTAAAGGGTTTAGATTACCTTGGGGCTGGGGGGAGCTCAGCTTTTTCATTGCTCTTTCGCTCTTTAATCGACCAATGAAGTTAAAATTCACTTTTTCTATTATTCGGGCCTAATGTGCCTTTGAGCTTGGTTGCCAAGACTTAAAAACGGATGAAGACCCAGTGGACCTTGTTGCAATTGAGCTAAGAAGCTAGTCAGAATGATAACAGAGTTAATGCACATTATAAAAACAACAAGGTTTGCAGCACACAGCTGTCAAATGATATCTCCTGGGTACGCCCTATATCCTAAACCCAAACCTTTCTCTCGATCGGCAGGAACTTATAATGGAGATGGTGCAGAAGATGACAAAGTTATTTGACGATATCAGTGCAAGAGGGTATACATTTGATGTGCCTTATTCTCGCATAGCCGAGAAGAATCTGGTTTACTCTATAGGAAAACAGCTTCAAGTTTTATCTAGTGACAATGGTGTTATAAATGGCTCTAGTTCCCTAAACATAACTGTAAGTATTAACAAGCACCCGTTCTTTTCTCAATAGCGTTTTAGTCTCTGGCTGAGTAAATGTTGCGTAAATTTCTTTACAACTTCTTCAACATGGACACAGAACTCTTTGTGCTTTCTCCTATCCTTATCCCTCCTTGGTTATCCTCCTTAATAGCCCCTAAGGAAGAAAGATTTGAGGGTTATCTTTGTAAAACCTGATCAAGGCTTTCGGTTAAAGGAGGCAAACGAAAAAACCGGCGAGAGAATTTGTGAATCTCTGCGAGACGGTTCTTTTTTCTTTCCCTCGACGAACACATTTTTCTTTCGCGCTATTTTTGCGATCAACTCCTCTTACTCAGAGGATACAGGCGATGTGTTGTGGTTTCACTAACCAGACCCAAATGAATAATAAATAATCAGGGCTAAAAACTGAATGTATAGATGGTGAAACTTTCAGTCACGGTCCATTTGAGAGAAAGACTGTTTTACTGAATGTTTTTCTTGAACGATAGTTAATTTACATTCTGCCTGTCCTTTCATTCGTTCGTATGTATTCGAGGTTGAAGGGTTCAAAAGCGAGAAAAACCAAACCATTCTGGTATACTTGTAACTCCACTCCTTTAGTTCTGTGAGATTAAGGTTAATTAAAACCTCCACAACCCTTCCAGTTGGTTACAGCTCCGTTAATGTTTGGTTTTTCAATATAGGCTTCTATGGAAATTATGCATAGAATGTTGCAGACTGTGGTGAAGAGAAAAGTTGTCGGAGAGGACCCAACTGTAATAAAAACGGAATCTTTGGAGATTCTTGTCGCAAGGCGTCATCCAGAACATGTGGCAGGTTCTGTACTTACCTTAGAAACGTGTCACATTCAGTTTCCTGAGTCACAAAATATGAGAGACATGCTTGCTGACACTGGGGAGTACGTTGACATAGAGGTATGGTTATGTTTATCATATTTGGTTTGCGATCTGAAATCTGACTCTAAAAGGTAATAGTAGGATGAGCCATTTGCAAAGCTTATTAACAGATAGAAGAGGAGCTTGCATTCGATCCATTCGACGTGCTCAAAAATTAAAGTGCAGCTTGGAATTTTTTGGAGATTTGTATGGCTATGCTTTGTATGCGTTCTGTGGGAAATAATAGTTCGCTGATGCGAAAAACTCAGGCTAAAAGCAACATTGATCATTTTTCCGCCTCAGGTAATTTCGTCGAAAGTCAACTATTATAACAGGAGTACCACCTCGTCATTCATCACATCATATATTGTTAAGGTTGATTTAAGAAGAGAGTCTGGCGAAGTCCTTAATGTGCGGAACCTTACCAACGACATACAACTAGGAATAGAACTCCTCAACGGCAATGGAAATTCACCTGAAAATGACTCTGTCTTTGATCATGAAAACAAATTCTTTATCAAGTCAGGAAACATCAAATATCACAAAATTGAAGTGAATCGCGAACGAACCTCATACCTCATAACAATGGAGTCTTCGGGGAGTTTCGACGTTTTGGTGAAATACGATAGCAAGCCAACAACGAATGATTTTGATGCGAATTTCACTGTCCCAGACTACTCTTCATGCACGAGAAACTTTAGAATCGATGGGGATGATGAAGAGTATAACTGCAGCCGTCATCCAAATCAACTGCTTTTGACAAATGCAGTAATACAAAAACCTGGAGTTTATTTTGTAGGGATCCTTTATACCCAACACTCTTCCCCTGGTAGCAATTCCCATCGTATGCGGAGGTCTTGTTTTAGCACCAACAGGCAAAAACGGTCATGTGTCGAGACAAAAGACCCTCCACCCCCTCTGGGAGTTTTATCAGCTTATGATCCGCGCGTTGGCGTGAACTACACACTTGTCTCTGATGAACTCAGCTGCCGATTTTGGTCACATAAAGAACAGAAATGGCTAACGGAGGGCTGCAAGGTATGCTGTTTAAATTTATTTCAGATAAAGAGGCTTGCGGTGTGATTAAATTTAGATTGGCCCAACAACGATGCCGAGCATTAAACAGTTAGAAAAATTCATCAACGTTTTATTCGTAAATCCTCTGGAAAAAGTATGCCGAGGACAAATAAATCTAACTCTCACGCTACTCTCAGTCCTAATCTTCTTCGGTAGTTTGGTATTCGGCTGGTGCTGAGGTGCAACATGGTAAAGTGTTATTCAAAAATGTCCCATCCAAATAAGATTAGAGAGACTCAACCAAACTTATGTACACTTGAAATTACTAAATTGTTTTGATCAGAGTCAAGCGAGTTAAATGTTTATGCAAAGGTCGTAATTGGTTGCACTGTGGCAATGGAATGCTTTATAATTGATTAGAATTTCTGATACCAATCATAAAACGTAGTAAAGAAAAAAAGAAGCAATTTTGGATTACTCTATACTCTCAACCGATGACCCTCTGATGTCTTTGTTAAAGTAACCATAATCACTAAAATTGTTATTCCTTCACGCCCCAGGTCGGACCTCTTTCCAATAAGCATCGTCTTCGTTGTCTCTGTAACCACCTTACATCGTTCGGTGGAGGCCTTTTAGTAGCACCCAACCCAATTGACATGGATACCGTTTTTAAAGAGCTCAGCCGCCTAGACGAAACTGATAACTTTAGCGTCCTGCTTACGATCATTCTTACGTTCATGTTGTATTGTATCGCCTTCGTCTTCGCCAAGAGGGCGGATAGAAGAGATCTCGCTAAGGTAAGGATTTAATCAGTAGCTTTTTCTTCAAAATCCTCCCCTTTTTTACAGAATTTCAACACCTTAAGATAGGAGACAACCACAATTTCCCATTTGCACTAAAACTTCATTCGAATCTCGGTCTCAAAGTCAAGCTTTAAGCTCTACTAATTGGAGAGAATATGTAGTTAAGAAACAGACCTAAAAATACAACTACAGCTCAAAAATAGAAGACCTGAATATGGATATAACTTTTATGACTCGATCTATGAATTTGCAGCGATTTTGCCAAACAATGTTATCAAAGAAGATTTCTTTTAAGGGGAAATAAATAATTTTCGCTCTATAAAACTTCATGACGAGGTTGTGCAAGCCGATCTGTCCTTCCTACCGACGAGAAACTAATACCCTACTGCTCACTTAATTGATTGTTTTTTATTAGAGTTAAATTGTTGATGCTCCTTGATAGCACACTGTCAAATTAAGTAGTACAGTATACTTAAGTATACAACTACAACTCAAAAAGAGAAGACCTGAATATGGATATAACTTTTATGACTCGATCTACAATTAAAAATCTATGGGATTGTGAAAACTTGATAATTAGATTCTAGAAGAGGAATTAATGAGTGGCTGAAACTTAAACTAACTGGCAAGCTCCTTAAGGTCCTGTTTTCTAATGTTCTTCTTGATACTACTCAAGGTTGGTGGGGACGTTGTCTGTCCTTATGTCTAAACGAATTTGCAGAGATTTTGCCAAGCAATGTTAGCAAAGAAGATTTCTTTTGAGGAGAAAAAAATAATTTTCGCTGTATAGAACTTCATGAAAAGGCTGTGCAAGCCGATCTGTCCTTCCTACCGACGAGAAACTAATACCCTCCTGCTTCACTTAATTGATTGTTGTCTATTAGAGTTAAATTGTTGATGCTCTTTGATAGCGCACTGTCAAATTAAGTAGTACAGTAAAGCAACACTGACAGGGGTTAGCCTACGATTGGAGATAAGATAAGAAAAGATAAGAATTACTCTAATGGTAGATGGTATGGGTTTCATCTATTTCTAACTCACGTGAATATAGATTGTTCTCCACTTCCCAAAAAACTTTGAGACAGCACGTACATTTGTAGTCGGGCAGTGTTATTGTGTTCAAGAGGAAAATAAGACTTTACCAATCCATTCTTTCATTTTTTAGCATGGGTCCAGGATTCTGTTGGAAACAGAGGAGTCCCCTCTCGTCCACCAATATGAGCTCACAATCAGTACAGGTGTGTGGTCAGATAGTGGTACAACAGCCGAAGTTACCATGGTGTTTTACGGTAGCCATGGCAACAGTAGACCAATTACTGTGCGTGGGGATCTTCATCCTTCTCGGTTGCTACTTTCCCGCGGTAGTGTCAACAAGTACCTTGTCTCACTACCGGGATCCCTTGGAACATTAAGCCACGCTTATGTTTGGCATGACAATTCCGGAGAAAGTCCTTCTTGGTTCCTGGACTACATTGTTGTTAAAGAACAAGAAACGAGTCAAAAATGGAAATTTTTATGCAATCAGTGGTTTTCTCCCGATAAGGACGATGGAAAAATTGCTAGAAAGTTGTTGGTCGAAACCACTAACTCATTTCCTGAATTTCAAGAGGCATTTCGCGCGCGCCTGTCTGGTACGCTGTATGAAAAACATTTATGGATGTCTTTAGTTTCTAAACGGCCGGGAAATTCATTTACACGCACTCAACGCGTCACCTGTTGTTTGTCCGTCATATTCAACGCCATGCTGGCCAATGCAATGTTTTTTAACTTGGGCGGTGAACCAACGGAGAGTACAATCAAACTTGGTCCATTAAAGATTTCGATGAAGCAAATCATAATAACGATTCAAAGCTGCTTGATAATAGCTCCCATCAATTTCCTCATTGTTGCCCTCTTCAAAAACTCCAGGTCAAAACTCGACAAGTACTGTTGCAATCAGTCTAGTGAAAAGGAAGATCAAGATTCCGTGGAAGTGGATGACGATGGAAACAAGCCCCTGCACCATATTTTTCTTTACGTTGCTTGGTTTCTTTCTTTGGCCACTGCCATAACCTCTGCCACAGTCGTGTTCTTCTACAGTCTTATGTGGGGTAAAGAGACGGCTGATAATTGGCTTTCATCAATCCTGATGTCCATAACAATGGACATCCTTGCGGTTCAACCTGTGCGTCTTGTTATGCTAGCCGCTGCCGCCGCCATGATAATAACCAGAGCAAATAGAACAAAAGGGAAGCTCTCGTCTAAGAAAAGGTAGCCGTAGAATCCCCAATATACCAATAAACCTCTATTTCCTTGTCTCTACCATAAGAGCCTGGTATAATGCTATCAGTGTAAGCTTTTCTTGTACAAAAATGAACTTGGGTTCATTTAAAGCGAAATAGCAGTACGACTACAAAGCTGTCGTTTCCAATACAAGGACACTGAATTCTTGCACAATCAAGAGCAGAACTAAGACAATGCTCACTTACTTTGATAAATTTTTCGCGTCTTTTAAGCTGTTGATCCATTGGTTCATGCTCAAATTTAATTTGTTGTGATTTGCTCATACGAGTTTTTCTCTCAATCTGGTTTCAGGCCAACACGATCGAAAACCCTTCTTCCTTGATCTTTGAAAAATATTATACTTAGGGATCATCAAAAATTTCTAACTTATCATTATATTGCAGTTGCATGGCCGTGGAGGACGATGAACCACCTGACATTTTTAAGGGAGCCTTACCAGATGCCATGCAACTGGAATGTTACAAAAAGGACAGAGTCAATGAGAAGAAAACCATGTCAGCATTCAAATCTTTGATTTCCTTTGTTTCATTTTTGTTGATACTTGGTATTGTGTGTTATGGAAACCAAGATTATCACCAATATCTGATAGGTAGAGAAGTCAAGGCCCTTTTACCTCGAAGTGAAAAGGCAAGTTATTCTTACAATTATGATTTGACATATTTTAATCATATAAGATTATATTCATATCTATAACGGAATTTACAGTTTTCATGCGACAGAGCTTAAATTTTTGAAACACTGTATGGAGCACATTAATTCCTGAGGCCTAAATTTCAAATTCATCTGAAAGTATCACGTAGAAATCGTTGTCAAGAAAAGACACTGACTACGAAACATGAAAAATATTTTGCATCGCAGAAAATAGTTTTGTTGGGTACTTCTGTTATTCTTCTGTTATTAAATAAGGAACTCAGCAATCTTATGATCCTAGTTCCCTCGCAACTGATTTAGTTAAGAACCTCTGTGACCTGTGGGACCGTCTATCAAAAAAATGACGCATTTAGATAAGAAGGATCTAGTAATTATGATAAGCAATTGTGAATTTGCGTTTAGGTAGTGGAAGTTTTAAATGCCATATATATATATATATGTGTTATTCACCAGACGAGAGGTCCGTATTGGAAAAAACTGTGTCCGAGGTCTTGGATACGGCCTCGGGCGGTACACGAGACAGAGGGCACAGTTTTTCACAATACGGACCGATCGTGGCTGGTGAATAACATTTTTATTTTTTTTTTAAACCTAACAAATGGCTCTGAAAAGAACCTGAATGATAAAGGGCTGTAATTACGGCAAGATTCTCCATAAACGGAACAATTTATGAGCGAGTAGATTGTAGAGAAAACAAGGGCAATGCAGATGAAAGAGAGAGGTTTCATCAAAACATATTTATTTGCGTAATGGTATTTAAAGGTGATTTAAAAGGCTTCCAAGAAAACTTCGAAACATTTTTTCGGATACCGCGCGCTGTGAGGGGGCCGGATGAGGAGAATACTGCCCGCTCTCGGAAACAATCAGATTGCAAGATTTGTAAAATACCGCCCGCTCACGAACTGAGAAAAAAATAAGGTAATATATTCACAGTTTACCAGTTTACAGTTACATGTTAATCAATAACACTTTATGGGGGGGGGGGGAATATTTTTAGGTACATGAGGCGTTGGGATTGTGGACGTGGTTGATTAACATTTATGCTCCTGCTATGTAGACATCCCATTGGTACAACGGCGATAAGGACAGCAACGAGATGTACATCAGTGACAAGAGCTCTGTTTTGATTGGCATGCCAAGGATCAGACAACTGAGGATCGTAAGAGGTAAGCGTGGTGTAAAATATTATTTTTCCACTGCCCCACGTTACTTTCCACTGCTCATTTGTCAATCAAGCCAGCTATTTCAAGGACAACGAGTTACAGTTTTGGTTTTGTTCGTGTTCTTCTAGTTTTTTTTAACTTTGGTAGTTTAGTTTTGTTACTCAGTTAGCTTTCCACACATCTTTTCATTTATCGATGTTTTTTGTGCCTAGGCTTCGGCACCAAAGTGTATAGGGCTATAAGCTTTCCTTTCCAGGATAAATATCACATGGCAATGGTGATATTAAAACAAGGCACCTTCTTTCTGCTAAGGGCCCTACATTTGAAAAATAGAAAATAATGTAGAGGAAGCCGAAGTGCTGGAAATTTGGGGTTGGGATCTACGTTGTTACTTCTTAGTTTTTCAAAGGGTTCAACCCTAGGATCTAAGTTTGTTTTCAACGAAAATTTGCCCTTAATATCCTCATTAAAAATAACAATATCAAGGCCCTCAAAAATATGCGCTGTTTCACGGGTTCAACGATCGTTTTTCAGGTTATTGAAAGGAGGATTTCGATCCATGTTTTTTTTTGTTATTGCTTTTAGATAATTATTGCGGTCATTAGCGGCAGCAAAAAATAAAATCGCAGATTCCGTTTGGTCAACGTCAGCATGTTATTGAAAGGCGCATGAAAGTAACTCAGGCAAGTTTGGATTGCTCTGATACAAAATTTGGGGCTTTAAGAGGAACATGTTTGTCAAAACCCGCGATGAGGATTATTTTTTGCATTTGCTCTCCTATAAGCGTTGAATTTACTTCTGTTTGTGCTTAATGTAGTAACCTTGGTGCATGTTTTGATCGACAGTCTCTTGTCCAAAGATACTCGTGGAAATCTATAACGTTACTGAAGTTTGCTATCCTAACTATGCCATTTGCTGCGAAGATAAAACACCAATGTACCTCCCGAAATGGAAACTTCCCCCAACTAACGTTTCACGTTCTTCGTTCGATATATTATGTCCAAAGCCTTGGCGGTATCATACCTCAGAAGAAATAAATAATTTACCGAAAGTAACCCCTCGAGGAACGTATGGAGGAGGTGGTTATGTTGCCGATCTAGGCTACGACTTGCAAACAGCAAGAAACGTTATGAAGAAATTAAATGAGAACAGCTGGATCGATCGGCGAACTCGAGCTGTCGTCTTGGAATTTAACATTTTCAACAGTAACATGAACATCCTCGTGGTCGCACAGTACTTCTTCGAATTCCTGCCAACAGGTGGTGTTTTCAAGTACGTAAGTGTGCAAATGTTGAACTTGTATGGAACAGAGACTGGTTTAGTGCAGCTTGTCTTACTATGTCGTCTTCTTCTCCTGATCATGATCATTGCCTTCAGTGTAGTACAAGTGGTCAAAATGTACCGTCAAAGAAAGTCATACCTCAAAAAAATTTGGAACTGGCTTATTCTTGCTCTCATCATTACTTCTATAACATCTGTAGTTCTTCACATCATTCGAGAGAAGGCCATGGAAGACATCATAAAGGAACTCCAGAAGAACATTTATGCCATGGTCGGCTTCCACAAACCTTTACGTTTGATGCACTTTGAAACTGCCGCTCTGTCCATCGTCATCTTTCTGGCGACAGTTAAGCTGCTGAGACTCCTACGCTTTAGCAAGCAAACAGTATTTCTGTCGATAACAGTTCGATTTGCTGGAAAATATCTGTTGTCCTTCTCGTTCGTTTTCATTATCATTTTCTGTTCGTTTGCCATGTCTGGTATGATGGCATTTGGATCTGTTGTGGAGTCCTATTCCGGTTTCCCCCGTGCTTGTGTGGCTCAGTTTGAATTCCTACTCGGAAAGGCTATGCCTACTTTTCAAATGGCAAAAGTAAACCCTTTTCTTTCCTTTTTGTTTTCCAGCCTTTACATTTGCACTATGACTGTCTTTTTCCTCAATCTTATCATCGTCATTTTGAACTGCGCTTTGGAGGAGGTTAAGGATAATTTAGATTCTGTGGCAGATGAGCTCGACTTGGCCGAATTTATGATTAGTTATTTATTTCGAAGCATTTCTAATTTATTTGGCTGGAAAAAACCCAAGAAACTTTACTGCGAAAGAACGACCTTTGAAGATGGGTGCGCCTATGTTAAGAAATGTCTTACAGAGATCGATCATAGACTGTTGGTATTGTCAGAGGACACCTTTCCAACAGAACTTTTGCAGAAAGTTCGAATGGTGTATACATCTCCTTGCCAAACACAGTCTAAGTTGGTTAACAGTGAACCAGGTTCTGACAGCAAAACACCGTCCTCTCACCAAGAAGATGGAGGAATTATGAGACAAGAAGAAACTCTTGACAATCCCGAGAGAGAAGTTGTAGTGGAAGAGGACGGCATTCCTTCGAAATTCACAATGAAAGAAATGATACAGGATTGCAAACAAATGGTAAATCGACCGACCACGCCTTCGCAGATATATTTAGAAACTAAATACGAACAGACGCCTTTTAAATGTGCGAACACCTGTTGAACTTAACAAAAAATCTCTGCGAAAATTATCTGGATCATGTTAATATATATAAATTCAGTGTCATTTAGTTTTGACAGTAATGTTCTTTTGAAGCAGGAGAGCGACTTGCCTCTCCATTCCAAGTAAAACAAAAATCAAGTTAATTTTACGACTGAAATTAGTGCTTTTTGTTGGAAGCAGCTGAAATTATGATTGTTTTAGCTCCAATGCAATTATCTCCTCAGTGATACAGTGAGTAGGTGTCATTTTCATAGTTTTGGGGTGGTTCTAAGGGCATCAATTGATTTTTATCGGCTTTTAATTAGTTGAAAAGAAAAATTATTGTATTTATGATGTAGCAGCTTCGGCACGAACGAGAGGCACGAGGCGCAGAGAGAAAATAGAACGTGTAATAGCAGACGGAAAGATTATCCTTCTACCATCACTCGAAAACAAGTACGGACACAGGTAGCCCATCCTCGATGAACGAGTTCAACTGTGCCAAATTGTTACAGCCTGCATTGCTGGCGGTTTTGTATGCGCTTTGAAGCGTCAAGTGGCGGAGCCATTGAAAAGAGTGGCGAGGCCGAGCCGGAGAGGTTTGTCATCAGTTAATTCAGAAAGAGAAAGCGGTTTCTCCCTAATGTAACACAGCAAATAAAGGTTGACCAACTAAATGACCAATCATCGTATTTTTGGCAGATAATGGAGTTACGCTATTGGTGGGAACATGATAACGAGAAAAACAAGAATAAATAATTTGAATGAAAAGCCTTCGTTGATACTGTGGGGTAGAGTGCGATTCAAAAGTTACGTATTTGTTCTAAAGTTTACGTCCTTGTCATATTTTTTTATGTCGCGAGGGTGTTCCCGGAATCTGTCACCTAGTCGTCTTCCTGTTTCACCAATGTATAACTTTTTTGCAAAAGGTGCAAGTTACATAGTAAATGATATTGGGAGATTTGCACGCGAAGTGATTAGTAATCTTAATGAATCCCCAAGGTCGTCTCCTCTACGTTATGAATGAAAAGACAGGTTTTGCATCGCGCGCGAGCGTAGTTGAAAGATCCAGAAAAAAAATAGCCGTCACTACATTTTCTGCAGTTTCTCAGACTTGGACATTTATGGAGTGATGAGTCTGACTTTTCCGTCGAATCAAACGCAGTCAGCACTACAAACGACACAAAAGGAAAATACCGACCCCATACTATATTCACTCTCACGTTTCACCCTCACAAACACACAGTTAAAATCTATCATTCGTTAAAACTTTAAACAACTTCAAAACGAGTCAAAGACTAGTATTATATTTTCGCCATCCCCAGTGATTTCATTCAAACGCGAAAAAAAACATAGGCAACTTTTTGGTCAGAAGTTCAGTACAAACTAATGACTAACCTGGAACTTTTGCTTTTGAAAATACCAAATTGCCTTGTTATACTCTCCCACCGACGCAGCACCCCTTTTATTCAAATAACATAGCAGGTTGACGTCCAAAAGGGAAAAGGTAAAGAAAAAGATCAGGGAACCAGCATGCATAAGAAAGAAAAGGAAATTCGCAACACGAATTCAGTCTTCTAGCTATTAAGTCTACGGAGCTTTTTCTTCATTCACAGACATATTTCATCTGAGGTATTTCCAGTGGAGAGAAATATTTCCAAATCGTTTGGTCGGAAATAGGTTATGTACTTAGGTGTACTGAAATGACCTTTGACCAATAGAGTGTCAATCAAAAGGAAGTTTTTATTGTAGCCCGTGGAGATGTGGTACGTAAAATGTTTTAAAAAGAAGAAACACTTCCTTTCGTCTCCACTTGTATGGAAATTTCTTATAAAGCAAACACCATCGAAAGCATTAAGGTGATTCCTCAATATTGCATTGTACTTAAAAATCACGTTATCAGGTGAACAAGCGCGCGCATTGCAAGAACACGGTATTGTTTTTCAAGCAATGGACCAGGCAAAGAGGTGCGATGGTCTTTAGGTCATAAACGAGCACGATAGCCTATATTTTTTATTGCATAAATTTTTGTGTACAAATTATCCCCTTTAGATTGGAGAAATTTTAAAAAAAATTAATTGAAGGTTAAAAAAAAAGCGCAGCTAAAAGCGTTCGCTAAGCCTGTAACTCGAAGATGCAATTTACAACCTTGAAAGCAAGGACTCGAGGAACGTCGTCAAAATTAGGTGATTTTTCTGTAGATTATATGCCAAATTGTTCCATACGCTCCAGACTTTCTAACCATCAATTTTTTTTAAATTGTTACTTTAAAAAACCCTTGCTTCCAGCAACCGCGAAATGTTCCATGAACCGATGAAACTGAGTTCGTGATTAGTGCCAATTTATGCATAAATGAGGAACATTTGGCCTGTGGTATCTCTTAGACAAGCAAATGTTTTCGCACCGTGATCAGCTGGTTTCTTCGTGGTTTATTTTCCTTGAGCGCCGTCGTCTACGAAAGGTTATCAAAGTTGCATTTAAGGTGATTCCTCGGAAAAAAAAGTTATCGAACAATTTTTTTAAACATTTAAGGAAATTTTTAAAAAATTGTTCGATAACTTTTTTTTCTGAGGAATCACCCTAAGTGCCACTTTGATAACCTTTCGTAGTCGACCGCGCTCAAGCAAAATAAACCTCGACCAAACCAGCTGATCACGGTACCAATTCCGTGAAACAAACACATTTCTCTAGTCTTGCTTTTGTATGAGAGCTGACAACATTTATTCAGTCCGCCTCATAAGACTAGAAAGCTTGAGGACTACTAATTTACTAGTTTTTAACTATTGTGCCACCCTCATAAAGACATCACTTAATTACTTACTATGTCGGCACCTTGCTCTATCATTTGAAGTCGAAGTTTATCTCTACTCAGCTAAAATTACATGACATAACTGTTATCATCACAAACAGGTGCTTCAGTCCATGGCGCCAACGCTAGTAACTCAGGAAAAAAAATCTTAAAAACAGAAAAAGCTTCAAACATCATATGAGAGATTTCGACGGTATTTTCACCTGCGTGGCTTGTTTCCGTGGATGTTTTTGTCACAAGTGTGACGAAAATTTTTTCTTCAGAAGAACGATTAGTTGTTGGCTAACAGTAATCTGTGAGTCACGGGTTCTTCCAGTCCTCTAGCACAGGGATCCAGTTCATTTCTGTCCAATTTTTATAAAAAATGTAATTCAAAATATTTCACAAAGTCAATGATAATGTTAGTAGTAATAATAATAGTTATGACAGTGGTTAAATATTTAAATTGCCAAAAAACAGATCTCTTGTGTTCGCGAAAGACCAAACTTGAAACCCCCTTGAAGGTTTCTCACCATCCAACCAATAACACTTTTGTTTCCTCTGACAAAGACATAAAAGGCGGCACGATCCATCACGATAGATACCCCGCAAGCCATTTTCATTGCACAATAATCAGAAAACCAGCTGTCGTGGGATTGTGTTATGTATTTCTGCTAAGTGACTGCTTACCGTTCTAAGGAGACGTTATAAGTAATGGATCGGTTGAGGAAAAACTTTCCTTTTTCATGCAAGGTATGTCACATAAGTCATAACTTTACAATCTTTCCTTTTTAGGAATTGTTAATTCCTATTCCTATTTTTATCATAACTTTAAGTCTATGGTTATGAAAGCTGAACGAGATTTGACGTTCGATGTATTTTCACATGGTCAAGACTATTGAGTGAAGTTTTGTGACTCATAAGTTTGTTTAACTGAACTGAGTTCCTCAGAGTTTCCTGTGTGTGCTTTGGTAGAAGATAAGAATTTCAAGGGTTTTCAACATATTTAGGCTGCGTTATCGAAGGATTTTCACATCTTTACAGGTGTCTTCTGCCCGTAAAACTGTTAACTGAAAGACTGAAACGATCTTTTGTGTGACCTAGAAAGGGAGGGGATTGAAAATTTCATACGGAGTTCGATGTCTTTATCACATAATTTTTTTTTCCAAAATCATGTTACATAACAATTTATGAGAAGTTTTCATTACCATTATTTTCTCTGAAAAGCTTTAATTCTTCAGAAAGCTTTCTAACGTGAGCAGAGTACTGTACAGAACAAAAGAAAACATAACGATTGAAAATTATTTGCAAAATATGATTGAATTGTATCTAGATTCAGTTTACTAGCTCAAAGACAGTCTGAAGCAGCGGTAAAGAAGTTATCAAGGAAAGTTTAAGAGGCATGCAGTATAGGAGGATATGTTAATTTTAGTTAAAAGTTTGCACCTTAACTTACGCCAATGTTATTTTCGTCAGCGTGAATGAATTGCTCTAATTAAAAAAATGTAAACACCCTTGTAATGATCTAATTCATCCATCAATTCTGGACCATCATTTCTGTGGGTGATATGTATCCTGTTGGTATTTAGTGTTTTACTCGTTATTACATCTTTCAAGTAGTTACTTTTATTCAGGTAAATTAACCAAGCATACTAAGGCGTTAGGTCACAGATTTCTCTTTTGACTTTCACTCCATGCTAAAATAGCGTGGTGACAAGAGTGACGAGGAATCTTTTTGGATTGAGGGCTGTAAGTTATTTACGGCTTTTTATCTAACAGCTCTTTTTTCTGTGAAACTCATTTTTGCGGTCGAGGACAATCCACAAAATTTAAAAGAAAAAGACAATTTTATAGAAAACATTGGTGAAGAAAACTAATGCTAAATGGATTATGGGACTCTTTCAAAAGATGCCGGCTACCCTAATGGTAGAAAACAGACACAAAAAAAATTACATCCAACATTCATACTTCACATCTCTTGTACCTCGTTTAGTCATGTGGGTAATTAGATAAAATGTGATGAAGAAATATTATGGACATTATTAATAACTTAAACCATGTTTTTATTTTGTCTTTTCCAGGTAACGTTTATTCTATTCGTGGCATCACACAATCTTCTTGCTCCAGCGGTTAACTTCTTGGTCAAAGCAGGTAAAACTTCCGAAGTTCGAAATGGCCAGCAAAAATCAATCCCCCCTTTCTATGTGCATTGGCTTAAAACAATGGATAAGGGGGGAGAAAGGCTAAGAAAGTAATACCACGTTTTAATTTTTCCCTTTTTTCTCTTCTTCAGATTCCTATAAAAGATGGAGCTTAAATAATAACGACGATGAAATTGAAAAGAAGGGGACCGTAACATCGAAGCCATCACCAGTAGGATGGGGCATCTATCTTGATGGATCACCGGACACCTACGTCAAACTAAAAGGTTACAAAGAGCAATGTTTGGGAAAACCTTCGCAATGTGACTTTACCATCGGGTTTCTTATGAAAATTATTCCCCAATCCGGAGTGCAGTTTTACTTTGGGAATAAAGTGGACGGACTTTTGTACGAAGGTGTAAACATATACCAAAATCATAATGGCAGATTACGAGTAGAAGTTTTAGGCAATACTACTTGCTGCAAATACGTCATAACGCCACCCCAAGGAGTGTGGTTTTATCTGGGGATTGTTTGGAACAGGGTAGGAACCTTGGGTTTGTATTATGACCCCTTATCCAGCTTTTCTGTCCCTTATTACCACTGTGGAGGTAGAATCGACGGACTGGTAAGGAATGGCACGTACCACCTAGGCAGATACACTTACCCTACTGCGTACTATGACAATTTAGAGATTTGGTATTCCAAACAGTCTCATATTGTTTTTGATGAGAGGTGGAAAGCAGCATTTGGTAAGTTTGCCACTGTGCGTAAATTGATAATTTACAGAAGTGTCATTACATTTATCCTCTTTCATATTGACAGTATAACAAAACCGCAGAAGTTCAGATTAAAAAGAGTGAAACATAGATTGGTGCAGACGTCTGGCTTGTTAGGTGTACTTATCACATGCTAAAAACTAAGGAGATTAAGAGAATGTACCTGTTTGTCTAAATTATTAGATAATAATTATACACTTAAAGTATGGTCCCGAAGGAAACATTTAGTTTGTTTTCCCGAGAGTCCTGATGTTTCCTGAGACGAAGTCTAGGGAATCATCAGGACTCGAGGGAAAACAAAACTAACTAGTTTCCCGAGGGACCATACATTAAGTGCTTTGTTATATATTTAGACTTTCCCTCAAACAATCCTATGGCGAAAACATACTGTTGAATTCGGCGCGCGGGCAACAACTGCACAATTGCATCCCGGTCAATCCAGAGGTACGTGACCAAGAATTAACCGATCACAGTGCTCGTTTTGTTGAGTGAAAGTCTAGGTATATAACAAATAAGATTATTGTTGGAAGAATATCATCATAAAGTTGAGAGAACGAGAACAACTGAAAAAGACATAAAAGGACGACTGCGTTATCCCTGAATAAGCAAAAAGAGTGTGAACAAAAGAGTCCTTTGTGACGCTTCAGAAACCTTTTTTTTCGGTTATAAGGCCGTGGGTTTGACAATGAAATAATACCTGTCAACCCATTTTTAGCTTATGGCTTACCATTCAGGAAATAAATTTGATTTAGCCTTCTTAGTAATAAATGAATTTCCCTTCCATATATGTTTTAACGCTGCATAGGAAATCACCCAAACTGCTTACGTTTGCCTTTGTCTTCACAGATGTTAGTGGACAATATACGGTTATACAATTGACCATTATCTTCCCTTACCTGCAATACAAGGCTGGAGACGTTGATCAGGACGAGTTTTCCAACAAAGTAAGAAATGTGACTCAAATGCGCCCATGGCATTCCTTGCTTTTTGTAACTAATCATTCAGTTCCTCAGGTAAATTATTATTTTAACCTTTTTCCTCAGTTGCTTGCCTGTTTCTCAACACAGGTTAAGGAATTATTCATTAACGACGCGCATTTTCGAGACATCAAGAACGTCTCAGTTTCTCAAAGGTAACGTCTTTTGTCAAAGCTTCTTTCCATATCCTATTTAGTTTTATAACACCGTTAGGGTACGATAGTCGCCCATTATAGCTTTTAATTTACTTAGTTATCGGTAAATTTAATATGGCTTTCATCTAATGTTGTATTTCACACTTTTTCGTGTGACGCAGCGATGACAGTAAAACAGCAGTATCATTTACTTTGGAATTTAATCGCACTCAAGACCTTTGGGAATCCATCCTGAATTTACAACTTGCCATGGAAAATGGTACTCTTCTAAGGTCTCCTGGCGTCTTTGATGAGGATTCGTGTCAGAACACTGATGACAGCCATTGTGAGTATGAATTATGCACTGGTGGTACGGCGGGACGCTAACAAGCAAACCAATTGATTAATTTAGAATCTCTCCAGTTTTTTAGCTCAAAAAGGTCGTCTTTAAATTAACTGAACTGTATAATGAGTATACAATGGATCACGTTATCACCTTGGTCTGCTTCTTGACGATTTCTAAGCACAAATGGAAGGAACTTTTTGAGGTCATTCAGACCTCCTCTACTTAATGTAATCCTACGAATTTGAAAAAGCTTCTTTTTCTTGCCGACGTAGGCTATCTTTTATCTAAACAGTATCGAAAGATTTCCAAGAAAATCCCATTATGATAAAAAAATAAGAAAACACTCGTAGGGTGATGTAAAGAGAACTGCCAAAAAATCATTCATCATCCTGACGCCGCTGGTCAAGGTGACTATGCAATCGCTCCCAAATTTTTCATTCGACTATTCTCCGGGCGAGATCTGCAGCACCTCATTCCCATTCTTAGTTGGACTGGAGCGGACTGTGCAAGATGTTTTTGAACATATAGTGAGGACTGAAATTTTCTGGGCGAGTACTTAGTTTTTTAAGTGGAACTGTTTTAACGATTCTTAAAGACGGTGCTTAACTACATTTAACAATGTGTGATAAATCCAAGATGTTTTCTGTTTTGTAGACTCAATCAATCATATGTGAAAAAAGATAACAATAAGACTAAATTCAGCCTATTCTCTGAATTTTCCAGTTTTCTGTGAGATACCTGCAAACTTTACCATAGCAAGGGTCCATGCATCCGCAGCAGAAATAGTATTGGACCAAGTTTTCCTTGAACCGCACGAAAACTATTTCTTCGGATACAGAGTCCTGTATAAAAATCTGGATGATCCCAACTCAAACTGGGCCATTAAAGAGAATATTCGCCGCTATTTGCCACCAAATGCCGTTGAGCACAAAATTTCTTCACTTAAAAGCTATACGAAATACAGCTTTCGTGTCTTTGCGGCATCGTTCAAGTCTGCTGGCCTCATCTCGGAAGCTATTGAATTGAGAACAGATGAGTCAAGTAGGTGGCTTATAGTAAAAATAATTAGAGCACAGAAACTATGAAATTTGAGTTGTTGTCCAATATACTGAACTGAATTTTAACTGTGAACTTTTCTTTCAACGAAGTACTTGTCAGGTAAGGGTTCGAAAGAGTTGTTAGCGATATACCTGATAGGGAAACAAAAATTTCCAAGGACAACTTGCTAGCGTTTTTTGGAACAAGTAGACAATCACCGCTTAGGGAAAATTTTGCTCCAGAAAGTATATAATCTTCATCCAGCCATTAGAAAGGAAATATGAAAATAAGCTCATCATCGTGTTTGGAGATTCTAAAGCGTAACCTGACTGTTAGGAAATCATCATCGAATGCACTAAGACTTCAGCCATACACGCCGCCATATTTGAATTTAACTCAAAGTCAGAGCCGAAAAAATCTAACGTTAAAGAATTCGTTCACACACAGCCGCTGCTCAAGGTATCATAAAACAAATCACTATTTTAGTCTACAATACTCATTTTGTGCAGTTTGTATTCATTCAAACAAAGCTCAAAACAATGGGAAAGAGAGAAATGAGACATAGAAGTAGGTTGCTGAGTAGGATTCAGTATAGCGGCGTTCGTAGTCGGATTTTTTCACACAACTGAGTATAGTTTTCGAAAGGTTACGTTACTCTTTTGAGTCTCAAAGTGCGTTCCTTTTTATTTTTTCTTGTTCACTTTTTCATCTCGAATTTTAAGACTTTTGAATCATACTTCTTCTTTACAAAGCAAATATCGTGGGAACATATATAGTGTAACGTCATCTGCGAGCTTCGAAATTGCCTCAAGGATTGATAGGAATGAAGTATTTTAACCAGGATTTTTGCTTTGAGATATCTGGGCTTCATTTTGTTGAAGACAAGTAAAGTGTAAGGTTGTTTGTATCGGGTATTGACTGTCCCCTTCGCATGACTAATGAACACAGTGATTCAGTTGATTTTACTTCAGCATTATCCTTAACCAAATCTTCCCATTTTCATGACGCGTAGCTCCTAGCATTGGTCCAGAAATTGTTGCCAGCCGAAGCACCAGCCCCACTTCAATCTATGTGCAGTGGAACCACACAATTCCAGAAAATAAAGTCAATGGCATTTTGATCGGTTACACAGTCCATTGGAATGACGGACGTTTTGACCATGGTCACCCTTACAGCTCAAAGGGTGTCAAGGATCTTGAGCTTAACGCCACAAATTACACTATAACCTCACTTCACGAATACTGGCCTTATTCAATTTCTGTGGCTGGACGAACATCGAAAGGAGCTGGAATACGGACGTTGAGGAAAGTGACAACCATTGACGATGGTAAGAACTTCGCGAAATTTTTCCGAATGTTTTCGTAGTCGTCGGAATCGCTCGTAAAATTGTGTTCTCTGTAGTCCTTGAAATGAATATATTTGGGGATTTTTAAACTGAGCATTTTCTTTTAAGAAAATCGGGTTTCTCGTTAATTGAAATTTCGGGTAACAGTTGACTTCGATAAAAGTTTTAATCGTAAGTTTGAAATACAGGAAAAAACTTTTTAAAGACGTCTTTTTCATGACATCGCTTTTTCAGAAACAGATAAATCAATTGCTCATTACAGTTTCCATCAACAAAAGCTGAATTTTTTTAACCAGTTTTTGGCCTTTTTCGGTGGTGTCTCGCTTATTTCTAACCATGAACTCACATGATTCAAAAGAATGCCAAAGGTTCCATCGTAGAGAATGAATCGTTTTGGTTAAAAATCCTAACAATCAAACAGTAAATTCTAAGCAATCTTCCGAGAGGCAACTTGATTCTTGGGCAAAGTGTACACCTTCAGTTTTTTTTTTTTTTTTGATAAGCACTTATGAGAATGTCGTTATATTTTTGCGAGTCTCACCAATGTTAGAGGAAATCCAGCCTTGTAATAAACTTGGATAATTTGTGTTTTTATTTCTGGTATTTCTACAGCTCCTTCAGAGGCACCGTACAACATTCAGCTTCACATGGTGAATGCAACTACTTTAAATGCTATTTGGCAAGATGTGCGTTTAATTCACCAAAATGGCATTATTCTGGGTTACCGTGTTCGCTTTCACCATGCAGATGGCGGTCTGCTATTGTGGAACATGACCGTTAGACCAGACGTCCATGATTTCCTTTTCTCTAGTCTTTCGATCTTCCAGAATTATTCGGTACAGATGCAGGCTTACGCCAGAAAAGGTGATGGGCCGTGGAGTAACAAAGTATATCAGTTGACGGATGAATCAAGTAAGTGAAATGGCGGCGTCAGAATTTATCAGTACATGGCCTCTCCATGCTATATTGCTATATTGCCAACAAATGGGTGATAAGGTGAGATGCCTTGTAAAGGCATGTTCAGGATGAAAATTAACAGTAAGATCGCGTGGAGCTCGAGCTAGCCTGCTCCAACAGTCCAAAAATGTTTTTAGCCTCAGCTCGGCGAGTTTCATTCCAGGATTCGTAACCTGGACTCGGTTTTTGTACTAAAGTAATTCAGGAAACAAACTATTTCTTTTCCTTAATTTTTTTTATGTTTTTCTCTTCATTTTCAGCCCCTATAAATTCTCCTGTCAATCTTAGAGCTTACAATGTCAGCTCACGGGAAATTAAAGTTCTTTGGAACTACGATCATAACCCTAGACTGGTTCTTGGCCGCTTGCAAGGTTTCACACTGTATTTTCAGGAGGCCAATGCCAGCGATATTTTCCCAGAAGAGGCAAACTTAAAAACTTTTGAAACTCGTAACAAAACTCTGCGAAGTAAGATCGCCGCAGAATTGAAAATATACCGGCTATACAACATTACTATAGCAGCTCGGACAGCCAAGGGTACAGGTCCCACGAACGAGTCATTTGTGGTCCGAACTCACGGTGAAGGTTAGTTGAGTCAACTTAAAGTTTCAGCGCTCTTAGTTGGATCCTTGTTTAATTAAGTTCTAGCTCTCATATTCTTTCAATGCTGTTACTGACGTTTTCTCGAAGAAGCCACTTCTCCACATGTGCACCTCGAAGGCTACACTAACCATTTTTCGTATTCTTCATATTCAAACCGGTAAAATATTCTGACAAGTAAAGACTCACAATGAAAAACGACAAGCGTAGTTCGCTAAATGATTCCCTCGACGTTTCACGATCATTGTTATTTACCTTTATTACACCTCGGAACTCATGTAGGTTCTCTCGCACAGCCCTGAATTGATTTAAACTTGATTGTGAGCTACAGGCCTTGGTACATCTCTTTTTTCTGTCTCCCGTGGTTAGTCCCTGGCGCTTCCCCCCAGGCTCTCACTGCCTACAACACAAGTAAGTCCAGCATATATGCCCGATGGCAGGAGATAGTGGAAGACAAACAGCATGGAATCATGCTGGGATACAAGCTGTTTGTATACGAGTTAACAGGTAATGGTTCAAAAACTGTGGAAAATCGCACTTACGGGTTGGATAAAGTGGAGACTAACTTCACAAGACTAAAGATATTCACCAAATACAGGATAGAGGTTCTGGGGTTTAATAATTATGGAGACGGTCCGATTGTGGCTGTGGATTTGTTTACTGAGGAGAGCGGTAAGTAGAAGTTGAATCTTTATTTAGTGTATACTAGTACTCTTCTGTCAAATTAATCGAAGGTCCAGTTATGGCTATTCAGTTGCCCGAGGAAATACCTATATATATGAAAGTGAAATAGAAATAAAGGAACAGCCAAACATATCAAATGACTGACTGATAGATGAACGGACGGGCCCACGGAAGTTCTAAGGGACTAAGTGACGTTTTAACCTACTAACTGACTGACTGACTGACTAAATGAATGGCTAACTAAATGACTAACTCACTGAGTGACTGACTGACTTACTACCTTACTGATTGACTGGCTTACCCACCTACTGACTAACTGACTTACTGACATACTGACCCATTTATTGACTGACTAAATGACGATCTTACTGAGTGACTTACTGACTGACTCTCTAAGTGATTGACTGACTGACTGACTTAATGACAGACTAACAGACTGACTGGCTGGCTGACTAACCTACTCAATGACCTACTCACTAAGTAACTGACTGACCGATTGACTGACTGACTGAATAACTGGTTGACTGACTAACCGTTCCACCGACCGATTGATCTAGTGACCAGGTGATAATGTGAGTAACAGTTCATTTTTCCTCTCAGGATTAGACAAAGATAATTTATCTGTTGCCTTCCAAAAACAAAAAGAATTACTTTTGTGATCCTCCTGGTTTTTTCTTGAAGTTCTCTGAGACATTTGTGTGAACCAAAATAACTGTACTATCTGGCCGACTCCTCTTATGGCTGCCTTTCACCAAATTGACTTACTGGAGAACGGTCGACATATCGACTAAAATGCCAATTAAGTGGCTGACGTCAAAAAATCTCTGAAGACAGACTTTCTTTGGTAAAATTTATTATTCCGCATTGCTCTTTTGCAGTTCCGAGTCAGCCGCCCTCTAATTTCACAGCTTACAATGAGAGTTCCACCATACTCCTTGCCACTTGGAAACCTGTGCCCAAATGTTGTCGGCTCGGAATTATTCGAGGTTATCATGCAACATTGACAGACCCAAGCAACACTTCGGTGACAATAACAAAAACGGTTATAAGGTCTGGTGTACGGTTCCCGAAGCTGAAAAAGTTTCATACCTATCAGATATCCATTGTCGCATTTACATCTAAAGGAAATGGAGCCAACGTTTCAACGTTAGCGTCTACCGATCAGGATGGTGCGTTAAATTTGTCAAGGGTCATGCAATTTTAAGGCCTTATTAGAAAAACCGAAACCCCATTCAAACCAAAGCTTAAACAGCTGTTTTGTCAAAAACAGCTTGAAATGAGAGGGGTTAGGTTCTGAAGAAACTGTGGTGCTACATCGGTGGGGGAGTATAACAAGATAATTTGGTTTTATCAACTGAATTGATAATGTAAATTGGTCAGCGTAAAGAGTTTTAAAGCTGACGTTTCGAGTGTTAGCCCTTTATCTTTCGCATTAACGAAGGACTAATGCTTTAAACGTCAGCTTTTGAACTCTTAAGGGAGGCCAATTTACATCATCAGCTCAGTTGATAAAACCAAATTATCACGGTTTGAAATAGTTTTCTTGATAGAAGCTGCTTAAAATTGATGTTTGTAGACTTCCAATTGAGCGCAATGAAAATTAAAGTCATTGATTACTTGAACCTTATACAGAATTGGGTATTTCAGTTTTCTATTGCTGATTTTTATTTATTTAAAACTGGTTTAAGTAATAATGTTAAATAAATCTCTGTCGTCGTATCTACAACTGGGAAACAATCAATGAAAAATTATTGTAGCCTTCTGTTCTCTTCCGTCCTATTTGAGTAGTGGTTTCTACTTTTGAATTGTAAAATTATCTCCCTGGGTCCATTTAGCTTAAAGATGACGTTAGGTTTAATGTGCAAAAAAATTCACTTCTATCAGTTTTTGAAAGTGTAAATTATCTTTGGAACCTTTCATTTCAGTTCCGGACGCACCACCACAGACTGTAACCGGTCATAACGTAAGTCAGACAGAGATAAAGTTACTATGGCGGCCGGTTCCTCTAGACAACCTTAACGGAATTTTGATGGGCTATAAAGGATCTTGCCGGATAGCAAATGGAAACCAGCCTAGTACTGAAAAGCAGTTCAACACCTCTGTCTTTGAGGGAGTACTAGATGGATTAAACGCTTTTACGACCTACGCATGCAGTGTCAGGGCGTTTACTATCAAAGGCGACGGTCCACCCAGTTCAGATATACTTGTGAAAACTGAGGAGGAAGGTAAGGGAAATCGACATCACCTGATAACTGATGATTTATAGATTCAGAAACGTGGACACAGCCCCATGCATGCTTCATTATGCATACAGTTCCTGGATTAAGAAAACAATGGCAATGGCAATGGCAATGGATACGTTCTTTCTTTCTTTCTATAAGTTCGCACTTTCATTCGATCATTTGTCAATTCGTTCTTTCGATCCTTCATTTGTTCGTGCGTTCTTTTCCTCCCTCATTTGTCCGTTCTTCCTTTTTCCTCCTTCATTTGTTTGTTCGTTCTATTTCTCTATAATTTGTTTGTTTGTTCTTTTCCTCCTTAATTTGTTTGTATGTCCTTTTCATCCTTGATTTCTTTGTACTTTTCCTCCTTGATTTGTTTGTTTGTTCTTTTTCTTCTTGATTTATTCGTTTGTTCTTTTCATCCTTGAATTGTTGGTTTGTT
This sequence comes from Pocillopora verrucosa, assembly GCF_036669915.1. Lineage (NCBI taxonomy): Eukaryota > Metazoa > Cnidaria > Anthozoa > Scleractinia > Pocilloporidae > Pocillopora > Pocillopora verrucosa. The sequence continues at coordinate 12,359,032 of NC_089318.1, read as the reverse complement.
CTTTTCCTCCTTGATTTGTCTGTTTGTTCTTTTCTTCTTTAAATTGTTTGTTTGTTTTTCTTTTCCTCCTTGATTTGTTTGTTCTTTTCATCCTTAATTTGTTTTTTGTTTGTTCTTTTCATCCTTGTTTTTTTTGTTTGTTCTTTTCCTCCCTGATTTGTTTGTTCTTTTCCTCCTTGATTTGCTTGTTCTTTCTTTTCCTCCTTTATTTGTTTGTGCTTTCTTTTTCATTTATTCTCTCAGTTCTTTCTCTCCTAGCCCGTTTAAAAGTTATTTAATTTGTACTAAACTTTGCTAGGTAGGGTGATTTCAATCATCGCAAATAATCTTAGATTGATTTAGTTTTGAGTTAATTCGCTATGTGATTGGTCCAGAAAACGCGCGCCATCCTCTCAACCAATCAGATTGAAAACTCAGGCAATCGCGACTTGGTCACTAGCGTTTTCCGGCACTTCCAGTGATTTACATTTTTACTTTGCGATCTCATTGGTTCCTTGTAATGAATTGCTTCCCTGTGATTGGCTGTTATGATTACTCTGGTTTGGTTTTACAACACTCAATCGGAATGCGCTTTACTTAATTTTTTTGGTTCACTTAAACATTTGCACTCACAATGCTTTGTCCTTCCTACAGCACCTCGAGTAGCACCAACAACCTTTCAAGGGATAAATTCAAGTTCAACTTCTATCTCACTGCAGTGGAGTAATATTTCTGCCATGGACGTCGCCGGAGTACTTAGAAACTTTCACATCGCTTATCGCGAATTAGACACAGCTGACAACACCACGCACACCGTAACTGTGCCACTAGCGAACCTAACATTTGAATTAACTGACCTAAGGAAATACACCAACTACAGTATTGAGATTATGGGAGTTACAAAGTTTGTCGGGATAGGCACAGAACCGATAATAGTTTCCACTGATGAAGACAGTAAGTTTAAGCTTTTCCTTTTAATTCCTTGATATACCTCGGTGGACTTTGATTCATTAACAGACAAATGAGTGAATGAATAGATTGATGAAAGAAAGAAGGAAGGAAAAAAGAAACGAGTGAGGAAATAAATGAATGAATAATTATATAATTGAATTGACCATTAGTATACGTGTACCTTGATTCCTTCCTCAGATTAATTTCATTTCGTATCCGTAAAAGTTGCAAAACCAGCCCAAAACTGTATGAGACCTCCACTGCTTTACATGCTACAGAGAGGTCAATCAATAAAAGGGAAAAAAAAGAAGAAAGAGATAAATGATCGAAAACGTGAGCTCACAGAGCAATCCGCGTAAATATAACTGATGCCATGGAATTATAAGATGTCTGCTACCATCCGCCTTTATTTCAAAATTTAAGAAGTTCTTACATAACCATCTACCAATAGGTAAGGTTTGACAAAAAATCTCGGGGCAGGTTTTCTTTTCAGGGCGATTGACCATAGTGATATAATAAACCAATTAGTATCATTGAGGGTCCAAATTTTGCATTGTGTAGTTCCAAGTCTTCCTCCTCAAGACATCAAGTTGCAAAATTCCAGCTCCACAAGTATATTTGTTCAGTGGAAACCAATCCCTAAACACAACGTTCATGGTAAACTCCTGGGAATCAAGCTTTTATATCGATCTGCACCAAGAGACAACAGCATAGTGTTCAGGTCCCACGCAAGGCGTTCGATCGTGAGCGACTGGTCCGTGTACACCGATATTACTTTACCTCCGAACGCTCTTTCCTATAACATAACGTCTCTCGAGAAATTTACGAACTATTCTGTGGAAATACTGGGTTTCACCTCAAAAGGAGATGGAAATGTTAGTCACAGGTTTATTGTATCTACGGATGAGGATGGTCAGTATGGAAATTATTTATGTTCATCCAGTTGCTACTTACATTTTCCTTATTTAATTCGACTGGAGTGACAGAAACCCTCACGCCAATGATTGGTTGGTCCAATAATTTAGAATATGCACAGTGATTGGCCGCTGATTATAGCCCACAACTGATTGATGTTGAGAAACCTAAAATGCCTTTGTAGCCACTCAGCTAAGTTGTAAATTGCCTTAAAGCACAAACGGATTTAGCTTGAGTGGTGCATGGAACTAGTCAATTCATATTTGAAAGGGTTTTTCATGGTCGTTTTCCCACATTTTATAAATTCATCTAAAAGAAAATCGGCAAAATCAAGGTATTAACTACTGTTACAGAACAATCCAACACTAATAACCGCAATTACCTTCGTTCACTCTAGAGTTCTGATCGTCATTGTTTATGTTTGAAATATTTTTGCAGTTCCTAGTATGCCGCCAGCGTCTCTTACTCCCATATCCCGCAGTGGGGACTTCAAAATGGATGTCAGTTGGGAACCAGTGCCGGATGGTTTTGTACATGGAATTCTGTTGGGATACCGCATTTACTATAGAAAGGTGCAAGAGTTAGGAAGAGCCTCTACCTCTGAGACGGAGGCTGTGTCTGTTGGACCTTTTGAACAGAACACCACAGTAACGATGCTGAAAAACTTTGCAGTTTATGATTTGCAAATTGCAGCTTTCACGATCAAAGGAGTAGGAGTGTTGACTGATATTAAAGATGGATGTAAGTTCTCGTTTTGGTGATATTCATTGACTGACAACATACCCGCTGAAAAGAAAAGCGGGGAAAGGGAGAGTCAAACTTGTAAAAAGAGGTTACCAAAAGTACACATGATCCAGACTTTTAAGTTTAGTCGTTTAAACAGGAAACTGAGATGTGCAACTCATTAGCCATAAGCGCCCAGTTTCTTTATTTGCCAAACTTATCTTCATATATTTAGTCACCTACCACTTTTCTCGTCATCCAAAGAAATAATGCATTTCTTTTGTGGCAACTCTTTTGCGTTGATCTGTCGGTTGAAAACCTTTTGACGGCAAGGAAATTCCGAAGTGTTTATAATGTGCTTAATTGCTTTTCAGCGACTTGCAGGTGCCCCCGAGAGTTTAAAACGACCTGGTACCCGTTCCCCCCGTATATCACATACGAAAACGGCACCGTGGGCGGCTTCATCCCACGAATCCTGGAGGGGGCGGTGGAATATTGCTGCAGTGACTGTGTCCTCGCCAATGGCAAACCTGCAACTACTATCGACTTTGTGCTTGACGGAAAGGGAGGCCTCGCGCAGAAGAGTGGCGTCGAGGCTCTGATTAGCAGCATCGATTCACAGACCGATTTCAGTACGCCAGTGAATGGGTTCCAAGGGCAGACACATTACTCTCTGTACAGATACGTCAAACTAGCAGAGTCCCCCGGAGTGGGTTTCATCACTGTGATGAATCCACACGAAAAAGCCATCGCAATTGCAAATGTTTTTATTCGGTCATGGCCGCTGCTCCTCCTCTCCATAATCATGATGGTCGCAGTTGGAATTATAATGTGGTTGCTGGTATGTAGAGCCATATAAGGCTCGTTTGAGAAATTACTTTTAGGGTGGCTCTTAACAGTACTGGAATGAATGTCTGTAGAAATACGCCAGTGACTGTGCTCTGATTCTGTCTTAGCTGTTTAAATCCCTTGTTTTTGCTTCAACCCAAAATATTCATAACATTACTCTCTATTATGATAAAGTATAATAAAACTGTCGCAGAGTTTTATTTTTTTACTTTCACCAACCAATCTGATGTATCTGACTTTCATCCTACATAAACAATAGAGACCTCATTAACAAAAAAATGCAAGATATATTTTCCTTCAGGACGCCCGATCTAACAGTCAAGAGTTCCCAGGCTCTTTCACCCGAGGGGCCCCTGAGGGACTTTGGTGGGCCTTTGTTACATCGACGACTGTGGGGTAAGGCGAGTTTATCAACAATTCGTACGTGTCTTTACATACCACAGCTGATAAAGTTGTCGGACCTGATAAGTCAACTTTTGTTTTCGTTAACTGTGGCCGCGTCGCTTCTTCTAACCAGAAATGAAAATTTATTTTTAAATGGGTCATGTCTTATATACCTCATCGCCCATTACTATCTGAACTTTTTTCTTAACATAGAGCAACTTAGAGTGTTGCTTCCCTCCCTTGATAGTGGAGTGGGTATGGTGCAGATGTGAGAGCGCTCGCAACCCTCTGCTATGGCCCGGGTTCGATTCCGAGAACTGGCGTCACATATGGGTTGACATCCGTGTATACTCTTGGATGGAGGCATGTGTCTTACTCAAGTAGCGGCAAGTGGACAATGATGATAACCAGATTCGAACCCAGACCACTTCATCCCTCCCGGAATTATTATTCTGTAATTAGGTGAATAGAATAAATCGAACCTAGGAGTAGAGTCACGATCCGAAGAGTAGTTCTTCGTCCACTGATACCTTGAAATTTGGCTCTTGTGCAGGTATGGTGACCGCTGTCCGAGAGGAGTGTTTGCTCGCTTATTTGCAATTTCTTGGACATTGAGTGGTTTGGTGCTTATTGCCATTTTAACTGGAAGAGTCGCCACAGTTCTCACGGAATTTGGTTATAAAGGGCCCTACATACAACTCTATGGTGCAGAGGTTAGTCATTTGGTCAAAATTACAGAGTTGGGTTAGTGTGCTCGATAATTAACAACTCGTATTAGTCGATAAAAGTGCACAACAAAGACAGCCTTGCCTCTTTCAAAATTATAACCTGAAAAACCAGGTGCTGGGTGTTTTAGTTTGTCTTGTATAGCCTGTCCGCAGGCCCTCATGGGTAGCGCTTCGGGAAGATCATTTCTTCGAAATTGTGAGGCCTTAGGCAACGCGAGCCAGGGAGAAGTTTGCGGGGGTCTGACACTGATAGTGCCAGACCCCCGCAAACCTCTCCCCGACTCCGGTGACCCGTCTCAAAACTTGGGCGGAGAAACGCACATCTTGCAGCGCTGATAATGAGGGCGTGCTTCAAAGCTATGCCTTGAAATCCTCCGCTCTGACATATGAAATAAGAAATTCGCAAAATTAATCTCTTAGATAAATTATTTTTTGTTTGCCCATATATAATTTCATTTCTTTTGCTGACAATACATTTTGGCCTCTAGGTTGCAGCTATTGCGAACAATTCTGATTTTCGACTAGGTGTGCGGAAGAATGCACGGATGAACACAGGTAAATATTCGTTTCAAGGAACAAAGTCTTTTCAGGTTCATTTTTTTCTCGAAGTTATTCATTCTACGTTAGAAAAACAATTGAAGAAACGTCTGCAGTGTACCTTTCGCATTAAGTCCTTCTCTGGGTTTGAGTTTTCTTTCAGCTTGTCCCCGTGATACCTTTGATCTTCACTAACTTCACAATTTCCTCCTTAAAATTTTCTAGTCCGTAACTACATGAGTTATGAGGAAATTAGCCGTGCTTTGGCAGACCAGGAAGTAAAAGGCGCTTTGGTGGACCTTTATGTGCTGTCCTCTCACAACCACTTGTTTAATGACCCTCGCTTCAGGATCGTTCGGATATACGATTTCAAGACCAGTTATGGGGTGGTCCTTGCAGGGAACTCTATGAAGCTGGAGCAGTGTTTTACCGAGCATATCAAGGCTTACTCAGGCAGTGTTTTCCAGAAAATTGAAGACAATATCAAGTTTCTCAGGGTACGACTGCATGAAAATTTTAGCTTTTGTGAGAGCCCCCTAGAAGTTAGTTAGTTAGAGGGGTCCATGTTCCTTACTTCCTTCTTTTGCAATAGTCCACCGAATACAATTTTACATTTTTCATAAACTTTAGCTTTTCAATTACCCCTGATCACAGAAATTGTTCCAATTTTCCTTCCTGACTCTTCAGGTATGTTCTCCTCCATTTCTGAATGCTACTCATCCAAACTCTTCCAAGCTTAGACAAGTGTAACAAACTGATCAGTTTTTTCTTTCTTTCTTCTCTAAAAAAAGCTTGGCTCCAGGCCTCGATCCACTATTCAGAATCTTATAACAAGAGAATATAAATGAAACATTATGCGGTTGAAATATGAAATCAATGATGGGCAACCTTTCTTGTCAGATACTGACTTCGCAAGTTGCCCTATTCGATGAAGGTTATTATCGAAATACAAACACTTCGTAAAGGCGCGTTCGATATGACGTGGTAAACGGGTTTTGTTGTTTTGTTGTTTGTTTGTTTTTAGGAACCAGATCATAGCCCGGCCGAGCAAAATTCTACAGAGCTGTTCAATATCACCTCTCCACAGTTCATCATCGCCGTCTCGATCATCGGGTCACTGTTGATATTAGCTTGTGTGCTCGGAGTTGTCTACGAAAGGCGACGAAAGAAACCTGAAGGTTAGTTTTGATCCAAAAAATTCTATGACGAGTTGTACGGATGAGCTAAATAATACACGCATTTTGATGATCTATAGGAAGACAGTCGCCTCTACAACGTCAACAAGTTTTTGCTTACTCCCGGCTTATATCGCCACGATTATTCGTTAGAATGATCAAGAACCTTGTGTCCATAACAACGTAACATTTTTTAATGATGAACCTTTCTGACTTTTTGCAGTTTTAATTAAAAGCAAGGACCTTAAGAACGAGATGTCGCAAGTTTTACACAGCTTTATTGCCAGATTAAAGGAAAAGGTAGAAGTGATTTCAAAGCGGCACAGGGCAGAGAGATTTCACCTAAAGCACACAGAAAGAGAGCGAGACCAGCAAGCAGCGAGTACAGTACAGAAGTGTTACGAAGTACTGAGCTTGCGTGACATCCAACAAGAATGGTCCCCACGCGACGGAACTGTCAGAAGTGTTACACCATCGTTGCCTAGCACAAACTTGTACAATCTAAGGCCGAGGCTATTTAGTGAGGCGAGATATGATTCGTCTCCCAATGTTGTAACAAGTCGGAAACTTCCGTTAAGGAGAAAATCCGGGTTTAACCTTCCTGTCCCACTAGAGCCAGAAGTTCGCATTATGGATCAAACAAACCTTTAGATGTTCTTTGTAACAAGCTTTTTTCATTCATGCCCGTAGAGGCAAAAACGTTTCCCCGAAAATGTTCCAAAATGGGCAAAATGGCATGAGAATTTGTTCTAGAGCTTATTAAAACTTTCTTGGAAAAGATCCCCCGGACCCCGACCCGGCCCACTGTAATACATTACGATCGCTACAACTGCCAGGTCCCCTCACTTCTAAATTCGTTCCTACCGGCAATATGTTTGTTCCCGCTCGGGCCAATCACCTGTTTCGATGACGCGTCATGCGTGATAGGAAACTTGGCGTTGTAAAACGAGAGAAATATGCTTGTCTCCTGACAAAAACAATTTTTTTTTCTCTGATGGTAACTTTTATGGTCTCCTGTAAAGAGATGGCTAAATGAGAGGGTACACTGCAAGAAACATTAACATTAAATTGTTCAAAGCTGGGTTAAGATAACTTGGGGTTAGTGTGAAATTTGATTTTAGATCTGAAAGCTTGAAGAGCCAATTCAGTTTATTTCTTTTTTACGACAATTAGATAAGTGAATGCTCTAAAAACAATGGGTAAAATTATTCCAAAACGGCTTTTGAACAGAGAAATATAGAAACCTGGATTGAAATTAAACCCTGGGTTAGCGCTAATCGGCCCTTGAACAACTGGGCCCAGATGTCTAAAATTTAAAGCCGCACCGTAATTGCCGAAGTAAATACTATTACGGCTATCAAAAACTCCATCTTTTACGGCAACAGGATTAAAACTGAAATAGGAGGTGTAAATTATAAATCTTGCTCTTGGTTTATGAATAAAAACGACCTCAAAACTGTGAATTAACATAGTCAGTGAATTCGTCATGTTAGTAGCGAACTCGAACGTACCGCTGGAAATCGACAAGTAGTGCCGGAAACGGGCGTGAATCAGAACAAGTTTCTCTCGCTAGTGATAACTGATTAATCTAAAACCACTTTACATCGAGCGCGCTGAAAGATACGCAGGCCACGTAGTACTTCATTGAATATCCTTTGTTCTGTGTTGTGGTCAAAAATTGACAAACATAAGCTCTCGCTATTGTGTGAATAGTTCTCAGGTTGTTCCGCAATGCACACTGAAATTAACATACGACGCTTTCACTATTATGTAATAGTTCTGAAAATACTTTCGACAATGTTCCGATCGCTTCTCTTCTCTCAGATCACACGAAAATATATATAATAAATGTGGAACGAACTGACTTTTTTGTGGAACGAACTGACTATTTTAGGAACAATCCGACTTGGAACGATCTGACTATGGAACGAAATGACCGTAAACCGACAGACAGAATGAGGGTTATGAATAAGCTCTGAAAATTGCAATTTTTACGAAAGTTACCAGTGGAATGGTCGCAGCTAGCGGCCACTAAGTTGCAAGCCTCATCTCCCTTTCTTCTCTTAACGGCCTCTAGTCAAAAGTAATTTCGTAAAAAGACGTTCTTTTCTTCCTCAAGATGATCATCTCACACCTGGAGCTTGGGCTGCATGTGGTCTTAAGTCAAGCCCTTTTTACAGTTCACGGCGCCATATTGGAATAATAATCACGTTCACGTTTCACGTTCTAATGCACTTTTCAATGCGATTTCTCCCTTCAAAATGGTTCTTTAATACAATACTATGGAAATTTCGTCATTAGATGACATCCAGAAACTCGAAGCAAAAGATCTCAGGGAGATTTTAAAATCTAATTCAAAATCGACGGGCGGAATTAGAGCCGACTTAGTGTCAAAAGTTTATGCTTTGCTGATGTGACACGTTCTTTCATCAAGTAGTGGAGAAAACCGAGAACTTCTTACAGATGCCCAGGACCTAGAACAAAACCAGAGCGACTTCAAATACTAAGCAACTGTGGTAAGGATTTCAGCCCTTGGATGGTCGAGCGATCTCCGTAATTTAACTGAGATTAATTTCATTCAGCTTTACGATTACCTTGTTGTTTCACGAGAATATCGCCACATCGTGTTGAGAGGAACGCACCACAGGAAGTACCATAGAAGTTGTTCAGTATGGCTTAGAAAGCGAGGCAAAGGCTGTAGCCCTCTAGGTAGAGGAGGTTGTTGATGTGGTACTTGTTGTTGTACCATATTCTTCAGCTAAAGTTGTTCCCATTTTGTTTACCAAGATGTATTTTAGTTTGCCATTTGTACATTGTATCTTATGGTAAACTATACAATAGAGCCTGTACAGCCACTTGATTATAACCTTCTTTCTATCAACCCATGAGGGAAACTGTAACTAACAGATGTCATAATATTTTGAAACCCATCTAGCCCAGGACAACTTATGCTCGTGATACATTGAAAACCATTTGAGTTTGCACTCATGGTAATTTATTAGATGGCAAGACAGCATTGAAAGAATCAGACCAAAATATTAGACAATTTAAAAACTCCCAAAAGTGACTGATTCATGTAACTTCTCCCTATAATATCCAAACACTATCCAGCAAACAGATAATGATAATACTGAAACTTATCAGGCAGAAGTTATCTTGATCTTACATCAAATTCTCATAACTTATTTACAAGTAAATGTGTAGCAACTAGAAGGGAGAATTAACAATCAGATCTTGGGTATTTAAGGGTTAAAGGAAGAGAGCAGAAATGCTTCCTCTCAGCTACTAATCTCAGCAATGCTAGTCCTTTACACACATTTAAGTTTCTGTCAGTGATAAACATTTACTGAATTGATATTCCCATTCTTAGCACTCAGAGGCCTTCTGGCACAAATGTTTGCTATACTAGTACTTATTGCCTTGTTTTAACCAATGTTATGATAATATAATTTTGAGATACTTAAAAGATTGAGAAATATATCCAAATCAAGATATTCATTTTATACTGTTACAGTTGATTGATACATAAAGCACACAAAATATTTTGTGAGAGTTCCATGTGGCATCCATAATGGATTACTATGCTATCATGAAAAACAAAAACAACAACTACTGAAAACTGCTTTTGTCACAATTGCTACCAAATTTGTGTCAGTTTTTTGGGTCTGCCATAATAAGTGAAAACTCTGAAGATACAGTGTCTTGGTTATTTTATTAAAAGCAATTACTTTCCAAGAGTTTCTCTGCTAGGAGTGTTCTAGGAAAGCCATGTAGTAAACAGGTGAGTAGTACTGAACTTATTGACTTACTGCCGCAATGAAAAAAAAATCTATCGAACTTAAAACAATTCAGGTACCTAATTGAAAATTTGTACTAATTTTGCAACAATAGTCACCCTCATCCATAATTCACTGAGAATAAGATAAGTATAGAACGATAAATACTTAGCAAAAATACATGCCTCCGTGCATAACCTTGAAGAAGTAAAAGCTCGTAGGCAAACCATTGGGGCCATAAAATGTATTTGAACAACCAAAAGCGGCACACTACTCTCCTTTCTTTTTGGGAGAAAAATTAGCTTTATCGAGATTTTGGCTAGGACCATCCATTTTCCTTAAAAATCAAACAATTTCACTGCCTAAATGTGAATATCATCAAAAGCGCTCAGAGATTTAACACGAGTTAACCCCCAGCCTCGTTCTCACGTGTGCGCGGTTGCATTCCCAATATGGCGCTAGCTTCGACCTGTAGGTCGGAGCTAGCGCCTAGCGACGCGGACAACCAGAGAACTGGAGCCATTCGTGTATTTCACCGCTGACAGGAATAGCTCCGACTCAAACGTTTAATAACTTTTTTTCAATGATTTTTTAATAATTTTTTTAACAGTTTTTGAAAAAAAAATTAAAACTAAACTAGTGAGCAGCACTGGGCGAACAGCAGTTTTAAAACAGATGAAGAGCCCGATGAATGGTTTTGTCCTTCATGTGAACAATAACCAAGAAAATCAGTTTTCCACGAAAAAAAACTCCCTCGATTGTGGCCAAGCCATATTTCTCCGGCAGAGCATACTGTAAATTAAAACATCGGGCGCAGCGTCACGCAACATTGCGTGATTTTCCAAACGTGAGATGCAGTTGCTGCATTATTTTAAGACTTAGGAACTACATGGCCCTGTAGTAATAAAAGAGGACTTCATTTGCAAGCACTGTAGACTTCAACATAAGAAGAATCTAATAAATCGCTCTCTCAGTTTTTATCTCAGTGTATGAATTATTTAGCCAGAACGAAAAAAAAATTAATATACGCATGAGTTGGAGCCATTCCTGTCTGCGGTGAAATACACGAATGGCTCCAGTCTCTGGTCGTCCGCCTTAACTGACTAAATGAGTTTTGTCAGCGGAGCTTGTCAGCGGATGACTTTTTCATCGCCGGAATATCGCTGAACGACCTCGCTGATCAAGATAGACTCTGCCTTCTCTTGATTATGTAAGTAGCCATTTCTTGATTGACTCATCGGTGTTTTCACATTGATATTTCATTGTTACGCTTCGAGACACGCGGTTAACCATACTCACGAGCAAGGAGTTAAGATATAAGTATTAACTTTTATTATTTTTATCATCCAATCACGGGTCGGAGCCATTCCTGTATTTAGTCGCTAGTACTGTAAAAAAGGTCACTTCGAAACACATAATGGTTTACAACGTGTAAGTGACAACGTGAAAGGCGACGTGTTAGAGGCGGAGATGTGTAAACCTTTTCGTTTTCTGTAGAAACCGAAGCATTTTATCGTCTTAAATAATGTATGATATTTTCTGACTTGCAGCCAATGATGAAACGCCTGACGAAAACAAAAATGACGTAATTCTACTTTTTTTATATAAGCAACTGAATTTAAAATTTTTGCCCAACACGGATAAACTATTTCGATACAAAACTTGCAAAATGGCCGAAGACCAAAGCAATCCTTTTCTGACTGCTACTATCATTGGCGATTGTGGAAATTCTACCAGTGGTGGATCAGAACCAAAATATGTTCCACTAGCCGCTGATCTTGTTCCCGTTGAAGTAAAAAGCTGGTTCGTGGCAATGGAAGCGAAAGAGTTATTGAAGAAGTATTCCCCAAACACTGAAGCGAGAGAGTTTCTACCGAAAACTTCCAAGTATGGTTGTAAAGAGAAAATGATAGCCGCTATAGGCTCAGAAGAGATGGTTTACCCCGGAGATTGCGGACTGTTTTCAACCATTCTAACAGCCTACAACAACCACTGGACACTTCGAACGTCTCCCGATGACTGGTGGTTCTGTGTGATCAGGCGAGTGGCAGGTGCTATCGAAAAAAACGCCAAGAAAGATTCCGTACGTAAGATGTTTGTTGATCACGAAGGAAAAAAAGAAATTGAAGTGGAAGTACCTGACACCACCATCTACACTGTTGACTATAGCTGGTTCTTTGATCAAATGGCAAAGGGAATACGAAAGAACGTCAAAGTACCTGAGTTCGTTGATGGAGTAACGGCGGATTTTAGCACCACAACACCAGTGCAGAAGGTCGTCTCACAGATTGTGTTGATGCATTCGGTTCAGGAGTATTTTAAGTACAGCATGATGCTTATGTGTGGCATTCCTGCTGTGGAAATGCTGGGCACTGAGGACGATTGGAAGAAACTTAAGTCCAAACTTAAGGTAACCTTAGATCCTTGTGTGCCCCCCCCCCCTTTAACCCTAACCCTAACCCCCCTCCTTTTGCCTTGCAGTGATAGGAGATAAACTTAACCTATTTATCACGATCTGCTTTTTGGGCCACTCAAGTCCCACATTTTTTCCTTCTGACCCTAATACTCTCACTCCCATACAAGGGTGTAGTTAAGGGCACTTGTACTTGATGATGGGGAAAAATCCTGAAGTGAGCAGTGCAAACTGTAAGAAAGTGCAGGAGAAAGGGAAGAGAAAGAGACCTTACAGTTTCATTAGCAAATTATTTTTATTTCTACCCCTCCTCCACAACCACCATTGCAAAAACTGTTGAAACCACAAGGTTGCGCAGTTGTCACCATAAGAATGTGGCAGCCTCTTTTTTAAAGATCAAACAGACATATCTCAGCTTTTTTGACAAGCACATGTCCTCAAATAACCTTGATTAACTAGTTTCTATAAAGTTCACAAGCCAGCCCCTCAACAGTTGGAAGTTTGAACCTTTGTCAGGTTTGTTCACAGTATTTGTGTACTTTGTACATAATTGATGGCTAAGTAGTGCACTAGATATACCCACTTAAATAGCTGATTCATTTATCCTTTTTTAGGTGCTGCGAGCACTGCTTGAACCTATCGAGAATGACCTTGATTTACAGACAGAATGGTGGAATGCTGTGGAAAATGTGTTTAACAACTTGGTGGCTACCTATTGTGGGAACCCAGACAAGAAATGGTGGAGTCATATCATTTCTTACAAGAAAGAGTTCGGATCTGGAAGCCCTGAATACCAAGGGTGGATAACAGAGTTTTTGGAAGGCACAAACAGGGTCCTGACCATGAGCCAGTTGTCAAGTGGTATCATTAGTGTGCCCCTTGAACTTAAAAACCCAGGTGGCTTGCAAGACACTGCTACACTTGTGGCAGGAATGGCAGGTTTCACCATGCATAACAAGGACACTACAAGTGTGTCTGTGCAGCCATACCAAGGCTGGTGTCTTTTTTTAAAAGAAGACTCTCCATTTTGCCAAAATTCTCTGAGTGGTGGAAAATAGAGGACCTGTATCTTGGGTATAAAAGCAATTCTTTAACATGTTTTGATTCATTTTCAGTTCGTATGTGGGATGTTTTTACCCAGTATGTAAACAAAAATCTGCATCCTAGCAGTTAATTTACATCCAGAAATATTATAGCCCTCATATAGTGTAAGAAGTACTGACAAAAATAAATATATAGCATTCATGTTGAAATTGATATGACAAAAAAGTGGAAATGTTGCTTTAGAGGTGAACCAATAAAGACAAGTAAAACTTTTGTTACTGACTTTCACAGTTAGACCACAGGTTTGTTAGGGAATGGGTAGAAGTGACAAAAATGTCTTACCCAAAAATCCCAGCTCTGCTCAAAATACAAAAGATGACTCCATAGATTGGAATGTCCCTTTATTAGTAAATTCAACACTAAAGGAACCCCTAGAGGTATGTACGGCTCCCAGTTGAACTGAAAAGTGTTCCAAAAAGATTTGTGAGGTTTCCAGGGCTACAGTCTCAACTATTTTTAAAGTTTTCATTCAGCTACTAAAGGTCGTAAAGATGTCACCAAAAATAAAAAAAGTGGAATAGAATACTCAGTAACACACTGATTTATGTAAGTATTTGTTTTGATTTAACTTAACCCTTTCTCCCCTTAACAGTGGTATTCATATTCTCCACACTGTTCTCCTTACATTTCCTCTGGTACTGACTAGGAGAATTTGTTTGACAATCAGGAGCGTTCTAAATTGGTGATCATTTCCTTAATGTATGATTCAAGGGTGATACTGCAAGGAGAAACTGGCAGCTAGTCCCTCTTAGAGGTCAAGACAAAGGAAACACAAAGTATACCCTACTGCCTGACCACTAACCACAGATAATTTGCCAAATTAGCCACTTATGAAGCTGGTTCAGTCCCCAAAATTAATCTGGCATGCAGCTTCAAGCTCCTGTTTATTTTTCAGGATCATTATCCTCGAGTGCCATGTGTTATACCAATCCATAAACTAGTATCCCAGGAAAAGGTTACACTTGTACTCTCACTTGCCCAACCCTTTACACCCAAACATCAGTTGGCATATTCTACATACTGTTCTCAATACATTTCCTGAAGTGCTGAGATGGAGAATTTGTTTAACAATTTAGAATTTTTTAAGCGATCATTTCCTTTATTCTTGAGACCTTAATGTGTGATTTGGGAGTGATTTTGTCAGGAGAAATTAGATGCTTGACACCTAGGGAGTCAAAGGGTAAAACCTCCCACCCAAGAAGTCTCTGACCCCCTCTGAAAGTTTCTTTCTCTCCCTCCATTTCTCTGTCACATTGCACAAGATGGCAGCTATTACACATGACATGATGAATAACTATTTTAGTGAATGAAAAAGGGTTACTACTCATAAAATTTGAAATTTGTTTTTAACTTCTTTAGCCAAACAATTGATGAGTAATCTGTATGCTCGATTCACAAACCAACCATACCTTGAAACTTTGAGTCATGACTTCCACATTTTAACTTGCTAGGACATCTTTGAGAAAAAAGATTCTGAAATATCATCCACAATATTTGACACCTTACTTTCAGAGGTCAAACATCATACTGTTGGCTCACTTCCAAAAAGTTAGGACAATGCCCCATCCAGCACTGGGAGATTAATGATAATAGTGATCCTTTCAGAACCAGTAATGACAATCTGATAGGTTGAATTTGGCAATGACTACCTAGTCATGTAATAGATCAAATAAATTCACCAGGTAACAACTTCAAACTGACTGTGCACCCTTAAATACCAAATTATAATCACCAGATATGGCTGGCTAAGTAAGGTAACAAAGGAGGATCACATCTGCCATTGAAGGGAAATACTGCTTCAAAATCTGACTGCTACCTATTGGCACTTGAAAGAAATTAAGCCTAGCAAAATTTTTGTATTTTTAACTCTGACCCCAAAGAGAGACTGGCACATAACTTCTTCTTACAGTACCAACCCTGAATCACACATGAAGGTCACAATAAAGAGGAAATGATCACCAACAAAAGTGCACTTGATTGTAAAACAAATTCTCCTTGTTAGCTTGAGGAATGTATAGGGACCAGTATATGGAGAATACAGTACCGAAGTTAAGGTGTAGAGGGTTACAAAACACCACGTTTACTAACAAATTAAGGGTCAAGATACTTCAATGAAAAAATTAAATGGCATTTTCCAAGCAAAAAGAAATGTGAAAGTACTTGTAGAGGGAAGCCTTCATTATTTTCTCCCTCACTTTGCTGGAAAGTTTATGCCACCTTTCACTTAAAGACTAGAGATTAAAAAAAGAGAGAGATAAAAAATAAAGCTTTCAGGAGCCAAACAACAAATTAACTCAAACTTTACTCCTTCATGTAAACAGATTGCAGCAGCAATGAGTAATTACTTTTAATATACAGCAGGGATTTAGTATACTAAGCTGCTAAACTTAACTTAAATTAAAAAAAACAAGGAATTAAAACTATGCCTCTTATAACTTTTTACTCCTGAAGCACATATCACACATAGTCCTCCTTGTATTCAGTTATGTTATGGTGCACTTTTCATGAAAACTTTGAGAGTTATAGTTTGCAGATTGGTAATTCTTTATTAAGGCAATTTCTAATGTCCTCTATGAAGAGCTCCCAAAGGTTGCATGGAGAGCAGTGGTGCCAGTTGTTGGAAAACTTAAGATGAATTTGCCTTAGAGATTGGTAAGAGACTGTCATGTTAAACAAGGTATGCAATGAAAACTCAAGCCTTTGTTATTCCAAATGAATGAAATTTCCCTGGGAACCAATCTTGTGATTTTCTGTTTAAGTAACAGACCACTAACTAGGAAATAAATCTCACTTTGTTTTCATTTGAAGCAGGTAGTCAGTTTTGAGGTAGTAAACTGTGCGATTTTCCTTCTGAGTATCTCTGAATTAAGGACTATCTGCCAAATTCAGTTAAAATTAAATTCTGCAAAATTTTCATGAAACACCTTAAGAGGTCATTTTGTTTAATTCCCTACAGTAGCCCATTCTAAATCAAAACAGTTACAGTATTTTTCAACCAATCTTGAAGTGGTAGCGTTCAAAAAAAATACTTGTGAATATTACACTTCAGATTTTGAAAACAAATGGATTATGGAGCAGATTATGAATTCCCCAAAACAAATAAATCTAGTAAGAACTTGTCACTCTTGAGGTGATGTGTAACCAGCATAATTAATCAAAGTTGATTTATGTAAATTCTGGTATAACTAGATACAAACACAATGCATCATTCTATCTAAATAAGAGCTACTGGTAATCATGTTTGCACAGCTCTGCCCTGATGATTAATCATTGCATCACATTCATGCAATATTTATTACAAATTTGTTGAGGGGCTAATGAACCCTATTGTTTAAAAATGTCCTTTTATTAAGAAGGGTTATAACACACCTTCACAAGTCATTTGTTTCATTTGCCAATTAAAACTGTACTTCCAGAGCCAACTGTGTATAATTTCATTTATATCCCAAATCTTTATTATGATGTCAGCAAAAGGAACAAATACATGAAGTTATTCTTTCCATCAATCAGGAGTTTCCCAATTATTTTAGTAGCTTCTGGATTGGTACATTAGTTCCACACCCACTCACCGAAGGCGAGCAATTTCTTGTCTTACAGCTGCGAGAGGAGAAAAGAGAAACATTTTCACCAAAATTGCAAAGAACTTACGGTCACAAAAAAAATTAAAATGACTTAAAGTACATGATGCAATAATGAACTAAGTTTTTAGTATGCGACTTTTGTTTGGCAAAGAAACACAGCTCCAGAGTTATTTTTTGCAATTTTTATCCATGCAAAATATACTAAAGCCTGAAAGTTTCTAAGTAGCCATAGGGAAGCAAGTCTTTTATTTTTCCTTTCATTTCCTTTTTTGCCCTCCTTTTAAACCACTAACCTTCAATTATCTCTCTCTTGGCAGTATCCAATTCCTGTTTAAATTCAGCAAGTAATTCCTATATGAGAAACATACAAAGTTAATATACAGGGTCAATTTCCAGCAAAATACAACTGTGTATTGGAAATCTTGAGATAGAAATGCAATATATAAATTATGCTCTAGCTTTCCATTTTAACCATTAGAATATCACAAAAATAATCCTACCGATTTTAATTCTTCAAGCTGATCATTACTTAAGGGGGATTCTGACTTGCTGTTTTTCCTGCAAACCAAAAGAACAATTTAAAACTCAGTGATTTTTGCTCTCAAAGTTGTCTTTTCATGGTATAAATAAACTTGTGTAATTCAAACCTCAAGCTTAGATTGATCTTGTAAATGCCACACAACTGCCTTTTAAAATAATTGAAATATCAACAACAATAACTGGCAGACAAGATTTCTTGTCAGGGGAAAAATTTCTCTCCAACGTAATGAGATGAAGTACACATGAAGCTTTACCTTTATCTTGAATTTTGTCAAAATTTGGATTAACAGGGCTTATAGACTTTCATCTAATTAGGAACATTAGCACTTCACTCTAATGAAGGGCTAACCATCAAAACGTCAGCTTTAGAAACTGGCCAATTAACTCAGCTAATTAAACCAAACTATCAAGTTTCATGTTACTTGTTGAAACCTTCATAATTCATGGAGCCCGCATTAAGTCTCTCATCCAAAAAGAATATTTCCACCTTCCACAGCTTGAATATTTTTCTCAACATTCCTTGATTAAGACCACCCTTACCTGGCACCATTACTTGTTGGTTTCCCTATTGATGAGAAGTTTGGTTTAATGTTGTTGTTTCCAAATGCTGGAGCTGGGGGTGGATTGCTTACAGTGGTGCGAGGTGCTAGTAGCGTCATAAAAATAAAGCATAAGTCAACAAACTAAAATTGGAATAACACCTTATAGAGAAACTTGTCTCAACGAAATTACTAATCCCTTAATATAATTTTAACCACGTATGTAAGACCATCGAAAATTTTAAAAAAAATTTCCATGATTGAAAAATGAGATGTGACTTGATTTAGGAAAATGTTTCAAGTGCTGAAAAATTGAACAAGGTGGAACAGCAAACATTATAGAATAAGAGCAATGAAAAAATAAATCTCCTATTTTACACCATGTCACTTTATACAATATTCTCGCATCATCTACTAAAATCAATTTCTCTCAAGAGCTTTGTCCAGGAAAGAAAACCAAAGAGAGTTTATCAAACCATGAAAGAAGACTTTAGGTATCATTTCAGCAAGAAAGATTACAAGTATGTCTTGACTTTGTCTACTACATTCAGTTTTCCAGGCTCATGTCCAAAAGTATCTTTTGAAGGCTTAGCTATAACAGATAATGAGACATCAAAAAGGTTGAATACTTACCAGCAGGTGCTCTTTCTGTTCTTGCCTCAGTTTCCTCTCTGACAGGCTAAAAATAAAATTAAACATAAAATTAAACAGGTAAACAAATTCAAAGCGATATTGGAGTCGGCAGCAAGTAAGGTTTAAGGAATATAAATATTGTTATCATTGTGTTTGTTGTTGTTGTAATTACTAACTCAAGTGAAATGGAGGAAAATAACATGCATTAATTGAATGCTTAAAAAAATTAGTTGCCTCTGGAGCCATAACTGCCCCACCTGGCATCAGACCTTATCTTGGTTTCCAAAGTAAGACATGACTTGGAGTCACTTCTCCACTTGCATGGGATATAAGTCCATTATAAGCTACCAACCCCCTCCACCCCCCCCCCCCCCACCTATCCAGAATTTTGCAAAGTTTTTCTGGTAGTTCACTGGTACTTGTTTACTGTCATATGTTAGGAGAGGAACAGTGAGAGTAAAGTGTCTTGCCCAAGAAGACAACAAAATGACCCACCCCAGGTCAAACCCAAACCTCTTGGCCAACTCGACTCCTTACAGATTCAACAGATGAGTACATTGTCAGGCATGAAGATATTCAAGAAAAATATTCACCCAAGGATATTTTTTAATTCAAAACCTTTTCTAAAGCAAAAAATTTGATAAACATATGACAAACAGTAAAGAAAATCGATACTGAGATCTTAACAGATGAAAGATGTGACAATGAAAATAGTGCTTAAGATGGAACACCCTTAAAGCGTTGAAAAATCTTACCTCGATTTCTCTTCCCTCCTCTTTGGCTTTCCTATGACAAAAGTGCAGGTCATGTTTATTGCAGTTTGTGTAATGTAGGGATGGAAAACAACTTGTACAATACAATTAATGCTGCATCTGGGTAAAGGTTTTATCTACCTGGAACTATAAATTTAAAATCATTATCAACTAAAATAGGATACTGCGTTTTTTCAACTGAATGTAATGCACTGGTACCCATTTATACCCCTGGGTGGAGAAGTACTATGAAAGTCAAATGACTTGCTCAAGAATACAGCACAGTAACTTGGCCAGAGCTAGAACTCAAATCTCCAGCTCTGGAGTTGCACAATCATGCAGATCACTGAGCCACCAAATCTACCAGAATTGTATAACAACAATTGATTGAATCTCTCACACCTTGCAGCCAACTTTCTTTGCATTTCTGCCATCATGTCCATTCCCCCACCTATGGACTTACTTCGACTTGTTGAATTAGCTCGTTCAGTTCTCGGACTTTCATTTTCAGCCTACACAATAACATAGAAGTAAACATCAAATTTGTCAATAAAATCAGTAACTTCAGCTAGGAATCTGAAATCTGGAGATGTTTGATTCTGGATCTTTCCCCTCCTCCTGGATTGCACATGGTTCCAGTTCCTCTCCAAACATTAAAGTTTAGAATAAATGTAGGTCCAATTGCATGCAATCTAAAATTAAAAATAACTTAAGGTAAAAGCAGTCCTTCTTGAACATAAACCAAATGAAATTTATCCAGGAGATGAAATTTACTTGATTTTCCCTCACTTGATGAAAGTATATTCAACTTTTGTTTTTTTGCAGTGAGATTTAACACAGTGTATGCAAGAGGAACAGAAGTTTTTCTCTTTTTTGCATTAAATGGCATCTATAGAATGAGGTTGTTCAAAATTTTTCCCTTTTCTTGAATGTTCAATGCATTTACTTTTTTTAAATAGAATAAGAGAGATGGTAAGTTTTGAGTTCAGTAGAGAAATAGAAAGATGTTTTTCATCTTGTCACGAGCATGGGACAAAGAAAAATTCTGAGTCCCCACGTGGAATCTAACCTCAGACCTTCGGATTCTGTGTTCCAATGCTCTACCACTAAGCCACAGAGACTCTACTGTGAGCAAGGTCTATTACAAAGTTCAAGTTTTTTTCTTTGTCCCACACTCATGGCAAGACAAAAAACATCTTTCTATTTACCAAGCTCAAAACTTACCATCTCTCAAGTATTCTATTTACAAACATGATGCTACCGACATTGCTGATCCTAGCAGTATTAAGGAAGTGTGTCATATGAAATTCATAACAGACCTTGCTTACCATAGAGTCTCTGTGGCTCAGTGGTAGAGCATCGGAGTGCAGCATCCGAAGGTCTGAGGTTTGATTCCTTATGGGGACTCAGAATTTTTTTCTTTGTCCCACCCTTGTGACAAGACGAAAAACATCTTTCCACATTTACTATTGCATGAACAAGGTACATAACCTCCATAATCTTACCTTAGCTGCCTTCTTCAATTTTGCAGCTGCAATCTGATCTGCTAATGAGCCTCCACCTCCACCACTAGGTGTAGGAGGAGGAGGAGGTGGTGCAGGAGGTCCCCCACCAGGAACAGGAGGAGCTGCTGGGGGAGCAGGTGGAGCAGGGGGTGCTGGGGGAGCAGGTGGAGCTGATGGGACAGGAGGTGCCTGGGGTACATCTGCCAAACAGATCAACACAACAGGAAAATGATTAACTCTGTTTACCATTTATACAAAAGCAAGAATTGATACCTACTTTATTGTATTTCATCTAGCATTTCTCTCACTAGTTTGATACTCCTGTGAAAAGCCAATCACCAGTTTTTTTTCCTACTTGCATGCTGTTCACTATTAGCTTGAAGGTCTTCCCTTAAGAGGACAGCAACAAGGACATATTTTCACCTTATCGCTTTGAAGGGAAGCCCCTTAACCCTCTCACTTTCAAGATTTCATTAGTAATTCTCCTTACTGTCTTCTGTAAAATCCTTACAATTTTAGTTCAGAGAATTTGGTATCCAATCTTAAGTAATATTCCCCTCATGGATATTTTCCATTATTCTCATCCCTTGTCTGCTTAATGTTACATTGATATGGTCAGGAGAAATTCTGTCTTGGTCACTCATGGGAGTTAACGCCTTAATTGAAACAACAGACCACTATTGCCCAGAGATACTACTTAAATTAGGGCTTTCTGTTTTCTATAGAAAAACTCTTGCAAGTGTGTAGAAATTCCAAATTTATAACCTACTCTGTGGTGGCAACTGTGGTCCAGGAGATGTTGACAAGGAAATAGTGCTTGACTGGTGAAACAAATATGAAAATATACAATGTTGCTTCAGCAAAGAACACTCTTCATGTTACCATGTTATTTTGGAAAACTAAGCCAATATGTTGATATTTTCACCTTAAATGCACCATTAAAATTAAGTACAGACCATTATCTACTGGTTGATAAGTTCGATTTGATTTCTAGCCAATGTAATCACGGTATGTAGAGAAAAGTGCTAACCAAGCTGCCAACAGAGGAAAATATCTGCACGAAACCTTAACAGATGGGCTGGGCAAAGAAGTGTGTGTATGCATGTATACTTAATTGAACACACCTGATAGCACTTTTCAGGGCCAATACTAATAAATTGAATCAGTCACTGTAAATAAACATAGTGTATAAAAATCCTGACTGCCTGGAGACAGACCAGTAGGCTGTATGTACAAAGCACAACAGAGGACTGGAAATAGGAACTATCACACCCTGGTTGTTCGGAGGTTGGATAAGGCTATCCACCAGACAAAGCTGTATCCATTCAATAACACTATACATTTTGTAATAACTTATCTGCTGGATAGTGATTTATCCTTTGGATAGTGCTACCCCCCTGTATACAACTGGGTCCAGATTACAAGCCCAGCTTCCTAACCACTGGGCCACAATGCCTCCAGATGTCCATACAGAGAAGAATGAGGTCTAACATTTTCCCAGCACATCACATGCAAGCTTTGTTAGAATTATATTTGTAAACAGCAAATTTCTTTTTTAATGCTTTCATGAGACTTCTCTTCTGATTCACAGTCCTGGTCAAAATGGCAATTTTTGGCTATGCACTCTGTAGTTTATAGCATATTTAACAGAAAATCTTCTAAATGGTGTGCTATTTTAATTTTCAAATGTTTTGGAAAGTCATGCAAGATCATTTCAAACAATGCCTAGTCCATTACTGGGAAAATATTGACTTTCGTAGGATAAAAGATAAAAGAAATATGATTGCTTGATTTTAGTTGTAAGCCTTCTATCTTAGAAAAAATAAATCACCTTAGTGAAGTGATAGAGTAATCTGTGGTTCAAGAGGAAGCCAACCATTCAAACCTTATTAACCATTTACACCCATAAATATGCATTTTCATTTACCACACTGTTTGCGATACATTTCCCACTGACATAGAGAATTGGATTAACAAATCAGAGCTTCTTCATTCTCCTGACGTTATCATGTGATTCAGGGGTGATATTTCATAGAGAAATTAGACGTTGGCTACTCCTTGGGGTCAAAGTGTTAAACAGGTGAGAACAGACTACTATAGCCGAAAGGTATACTTACATTAGGGCTTTCTGTTTCACGAGGTGCATCATACTGAGGGCGGTGAGATCTGTTTTCTGAGGAGACCTTCCCTCGTGAATATTGGTCATGTCCATCAAAGTGGTCTCGATTCACCACTTCATCATGATCAATACCCCTACTGCTGTTTGTATACTGGGGCTGTTGTTGGGGCACCATGGGCAGCTGGTGAGAAAGTCCAGCTGTGAACCAATAGACAACACTTATTATCATCACCAAAAATTTTCTTGTAGGCTTACCAGTCAGTGTGTACCCAAATATGTTTTGTACTCAGTCAATTCATGCCAAGCTATGTTTTCCATGTTAGGTATAAAGCGACATCAGTTACTTTTTACTGTTAATTACAAAGGGAAAAATCACACTTGCATTGCATGAGGCACCAATTTAGTTTTTACTGGGGTTAAGAAGGTCATATGTACACTCAACAGAACTTTAATTGTATCTTACTTGCTTGACCTTTAACCAATTGTTGTTCACAACAATCAACATGCATTAACTTTGGTTATGGTCACAGAATGTTCGGAAGAGTATGAATCAACCAGTGCATAAAGTACAGACTGGCACAAACTGGGTACAAATTGTCCAAATTTGGGTACCAGTTGGCTGAGTATGAAGAGTCCCTGCTGGGCATGAAATGACAATGCCTTCTGCCATTTTAACACTCCAACTCAAGCAGTTTATCTATCTGAGAGCCTTCTTTAAAACAAGTTAAATTTCCCCTTGGTGTGCTCGAAATTTAGGTACAATATTCAAAAGGTGACTGAATATAAAATTCATTAGTTTTAACTTTCTTTTGACATACCAGTGCCACCACTCTTGAGGTTTTCCAAGGCAGTATTCACAGCTGACCCAAAAACTTGTGCATCTTCTTTGCTTGGAAAATTCAAACCATACACCTGTCTCTGATCTCTCCATTGATGAAAAGTTGGAGTAGCTTCATTGTATTTTAATCCTTTTGCTAATGCACAGTTTATAACAACCTGTAATTTCAAAATTGGCCCAAGTTATTAGAAGTGTAGATTGAATTCCAGGATACAATGCAGTACAACTGCAACAGCAAAGTAACTTTGAATTCATTCCCAGACCAGATGTTACTGAAAGCTGCTCATTTGATTTTTAATTTAAAATTTTTTGTACCCACATTTGCATACTTTTCAGAGGCAAAGTTCATGAATTCAAGGGCTAAATTAGAAAAATACTACCCAGAGGGCTAATAAGTAAAGACCAGTAGGTACACATAGATGAAAAACTTCCATACAAAAGCTTACAGACCACAGGCCAAATTTTCTGGTAACTACCATCATTATGTACTCTAATGAATGGCAAATCAACATCATTTGTTCCCTCAGAGAAATTTGAAGTCCCAGCCTGGGATGGGTTCCTTTCATGGGAATGAGGAAATGTACTTGAAAACGGTATCAAAAAAAGGGACAACCCATTACATGCTAACAGGCCTGGTCCTAGATATAACTTAATGAATAGGTAATTGATTTGCTGGAGTAAGCTACTATGTTCCCTTGGGAGGGGGGGAGTAATACAGGGAATAAAAGGGAAATGGTACCATGGAAAGGGGCACCCAAAACTTCATCAAGAAGCATGGTCCAAGATCTAGCTGGGGCAATAAAAATTTAATTTGATGGTCTCAATCCCCCCTTTGTAGGGAATTGGGGGAATAACTGGGAGATTGTACCAAAGGGGGTACCCCATTTCCCATGAAAAAAAAACATGTTCCATTGTAGCATTTACACTGTGCACATACTTTTACAGACAGTCACCAACAGTGATGTTTTAACCTCACAACATACCGTATGATCTTGTACTTTTCTCCCAACTATTCTGTATGTATTGTTGACTGGATGATGATAAACATGAACTCTGGAGAGCCCTGATGATCCTCCAGAGTGTTCCCATTCTTTTCTGTCATTGTTGTAGAGCATTACAGATGCCCGTGCCTGAGCAATGGATTGTTCGCTGAAAAAGAAAAGTAATAATCTTTTGAAGACCTTTTTAATCTAGTATTTAGATTCTCAGACTGGGGTTTCAATAACAGCTGAGTAACAGATACATTTGTAGATCCACCAACTTGTAATACCATGCCTACATGTTTCAGCCTTGAGCCAGTATCATTGGCCAGTAGAAAAAAGCCAGCTCAAGAGTTTCACTTTTACATCTTTACACTTTTAAATGAAAGAAAAACAAACTAATCTTTTAGAGTCCAGTGATAGTGGCTTGCTGGTATGTCAGCTAATAATAACCTCAGCTGAAAGATTGTCCTCAAAATTTCACATTTTGCCTCATGTTTCAGCCCCAAACATTATCAGCTGACATACCAGCTGCCTGAAGGGGTTTACTCACTAAATATTCCATAACAATAGTTTGATAAAAATAGTTCTAGATACAGTTTGTTTTCCATGCTTTACTATCTGTATGTATGTATCCACCCCATGAACTAAACCTATACAGAAGACAACTGAACCTAACTCTCAGATAAATGAAAACACTAGTATATGTAGTTATGGATAAAGTATAGCCTCCCAAACTGAGTCTTCACTGAAGTATTATTATAGTCTAGGAAACTTGTTTACTCCTCTTTATCATCTTTTAAACTATACAGTAAACTTTTACTAGTAATTATCCCTTTAAATTAACCTTCACTAATAATGCAACAACAAGGAAACTTACTGATAATTTCCTTATTATTTTATTATAGGAGTGGAAAAGAATTAGTCTTTGACATCGACACAAACAAATTCTGTATAAAGACAGAACAACACCAGGAGAAAATAACAAATTTTGTTTTTTCATTCAGACACATCTTAGCAGGCTGGAATCATAAAACAGTCACTTTCCCTTCATACTTGAATACCTAAACGGACCTCATACCCAGTAAATAACTATATTGTTTCAAGCCTATACTTCAAAAGACATTGAAGGGCACTGGTGTTGATATTCATGTGATGTTGCAATCAGGAAAGAGAGTCCTATTTAATCTCCAGAGTCATGATCTAACATAGTTAGAAAACGAAAATATTTATTTTGGCAACTGTCCTATCAGGAAAAAACACTAGTCAGGGAGATTTGATCCAACACGTAAGCAAATAATTGGTCATCAATATTCCAATGCCAAAGAAATACCCCTCATTCATGAAATTATCAAATTTGTTCACAAGTGCAAATGTGTATATTGTCAATGCAAATAGTTGAACTCTCAATGTGTATACATTATTTAATCAAAGACATCATTCAGTCAATTACACTGGAAAATGAAAATTTAGGAGAGAGATTTGGTAGAACTGAGGAAACTAAAGTATTTATATGTTACAGTATATTTATCACCTAAATACACGCGCGGGATAGAACAATCTAATTATGGTATCTACCAGCTAATTACATCGAACTGATCAATATATCTTTAGAAAGTCGTATACTTTGAAAATCTTAAGTACTATCTTCTGAAACTCGTCAACGTCAAGTCTTTCTACATTGTTTACACAGACAAACAGAGCATTTTATGCGCTAGAGCCTGCAAACAGTCTTGTTTAGTTTTCACACTAGTTCAAGTACGACCAGGTACTATAATTATCCCCGTGACATGAAACCCGTATGCTCCAAAATAAAACGATGTATTCATAGAAAGGAACGAGGGGTTAATTACTGCAAAAAATTACCGCAACGTTTCAGCAAGTTCTCAAGAACTCGCTTTTTTGTGGGGATTTGATCGTTGCATTGTCTAAAGAATTTGTCGCAGAAACCTGCACTACAACATACAACCTGTGCGTAGTATACATGTTTACAAATTCGCAGTTTGATTGACCTTCATCTTTGCAATATAACTCCGAAAGGCCGCCAAACGAACACTGACAAGTTTATGAAATATAGATTACAAGATTTGCCGAGAAGTGCATTGACAAAATTGAAACTCAATACCTGAAATACCAACCATCGGCCAAGAAAACAAATATCTCGCTTTCACAAATGTAACTTTCAATTTCAGAGGTTTGGACGAATGAACATGACCAAAAGTGAAAAATATATTTACATTTGCTTTCATCGAATGATAAACACTTCTAGAATAAGACAAAATTTCAGCTGGCTTACATGTAGACATGCTTCTACGCAAGACACATGTTATAGCTTATTCGAACCGTGCATTGATCCAATAAAAGTCAACAGTCAAGTAATCCCACAAAATGTAGAGCATCAAGACGCAGAAATATTCCTTAAGATTACTTCCTTATAACCCCCTACTAGATCACTTCTTTATAGTTTACAAAAATACTGCCCCAGGGCCACTGAAGTCCAGGGGAAAATAACACAAACGCGACATTTTAACTCAATGTTTTCGAAGCGATTAAAAGTTCGAAATACCAATGCAGTATCATTCAATTACCAACGAAATATTGCAAGGTAGATTATTCGATTGTTTAACGGAAAAATAACAAGAGCAGAGGTAACGGGCTACAAACCAGTGGGAAACACAAATGAATGAAATACAAACATAAGAGTTAGAATATTGTAATTTTAAGCCGATTTCATCGCGGCGGTAGAGTCAGTCCTCATAAATGCTCAACAGGCTTTCGATCGTCTGTCATGTCGTGTTAAAAGGGGATCAAAATCAATAAAATAAAGCATACTTACCTCATATTGAAATAGGACGATCGGCAATAATCGTTTCACGTCAATTCAATGATCTGATATGTTACAGAACGATCGTAATTCAAAAAATGATGACTGATTGAAAAAATTGAGGCTAGTTTGTTTCCAAATCACCGCACCCACGGCGTTCTGCCGCTGAATCAAGACAATTCAGTCCAAAGACGATCCTTCGAAAGATATTTCCTGGATCGAAAATTCTCGCAACCATTCGACAGAGACTAGGTCTGAACGTTTACTTCCGAAAGTCGAGCAACAAGGAAGCTGGAAGAGCTTTCACCTTGTGGTGTATTCCACCGGATGTGCCCACCTTCACGACGCCGCCATTGCCGCCGTAAGACGTCATCAGACTGTTCCCCAATCTTCCTCTACCTGGGTTGGTAGGCTGTCAAAGACCTAGCGACTTCTTGTTGTGAGCTGATTTTAAGCTCACCAACAGATAACTCGAGCACATTTTACAGAAGGACTATTTCACGCTATTAATGATCTCCCGAGATAATTCGCAAAAAATTATTAAAGTCTGAAACAAAAAGGAAAAAATACAGGCTGCGACAAGATCGAACCCGTGTGACCTTTGCGACGCCGAAGCACAAGACGGAAATAGACCAGGTAAATTCAATTGCAACTTAATATTTTTATAACAACATTAAAATAGAAGTTAAAGAGTGTATAGAATTTTTCATAAAGTAGATGATTGTGATGTCAGATATGGTACTAGACAGCAAAGTTCATCTCATAATTTAATTGTGGCAAGCATTGTTCCCAGGCCGGCGGAAAATGCACTAGCATAACGGTTCCTACTTAAGCTGCACAAGAAATACAAACGAGTTGCTAAAAGTGTGAAATAGAGGGTTGGAACAAGAATAGTAGATCCTACGAGAGAGTATTTCTCCTCTCAAACCCTACTACTTTGAAAACCTCGCGGAAGTTTTTTTTTTTTAAACAGAATCACTTCTCATGACTATAACAAATTAATTCCGTTAGCTAGTTATTTACGAAACACCAAGACCCTGGCGCCACCAGGCAGCCCATGTGAGAGGGCCTCTACTTTTTAGATCGTGAGTCGAACCGACTTGAATTAGCGCATTTGATAATATCCTCCTGTATGTTAATTTGCGCTATATAAATATTAAATATTATTATTACGAATCTGTCGTTATTCGTGTCGCAGACACCAAAGCTGTTTTAAGAAAATAGCAACTGTCTTCTCATATCATAATGTGCCATGTGATTGATTACAGCCAATAAACCTGTAAATTTAACTTTAAGGTGACTGCGACTACTTGGGACTTTTTCAATTAGATCTTTAACCAAAGAGAAAAGCACCCCTGTGTAGTGGTTAGCGAACCAGAAATCCTTTTATAAGCAGAAGTCAATATTTATGTTTTCGAACTGTTTCCAGTGAAGTTTTCTGCCTCATTCCCCACTTCTTCGGCAATCATCATGGTGTACTTTGTAGCACTTTTCAGATTTTATCAAACTCGCCGCAACGTTAAAATTCAAAGCCAAGATTGCCAGAACTACTTCCTTCTCTGAATGTGCTTACCTAGTCTCGTACCCAGATCCTATCGTATAAAAAATGTACAACCTCTTGGCCGAGGAAGCTGTGGGTACAACGCTAGTACTTACCATTTCCGAAGCGAGGCGCAGCCTATGTAGAGATTTATTATCACGGTCTCACAATGATAATTAAAATTTCTTTAGGCACTTTTCGAGCCACAATGATATAAACACACTATGCTAAACGATACCAACGACAGGTAATCTTGTGTTAACAACTGAGTTGAAAACGTAAATTGGGCACCATAAAGAGGCTGACATTTCGAGCGTTAGCCCTTCGTTAGAGCGATTGACGAAGGGCTAACGCTCGAAATGTCAGTCTTCAAACTCTTTATGGTGCCCAATTTACGTTGCAACTCAGTTGTTAACACTAAATTACCTGTTATACTCTCCCACCGACGCTGCACCACAATTTCTTTAGAAACTTACCCCCTTGATACCAACGACAGGCTGACTAAAAATTTAGACAAAGAAAACGAATTAATAGGAATTTAGCAACGGGATAGCTCTTTGCTCACTGCTACCCATGTCGACACTGATGCCTGGAGTGTTTGTGGTCAGCAATTTTTTTTTTTTTTTTTTTTTTTTTTTTTTTTTTTTTTTTATCTAGAACTTAAAAACAATTTCTCCTCAAAAAAAATACATCCACCTCTTCAAATGTCGATTTCAACCTCTTTAATTGTGTTGATGTCCGGGAGTCGTGGAGCTGTGTTCTCATGCAAGAGGTTCCCGTTCAGACTATGACTGAGTACGTGGAAATGCTCTTCATAAAACTGACCGATTGTATGTCCTTTCAAAACTTTTCATTTGGTAACTATAGTTTCATTATAGAAACTTTCAGTTGAGCGTCGAAAATAATCTGTTATCGCACTGACTTTAATTGTTTAACTTCACTCTGTGATTGGTCGAGGAAAATCACGCAATCTTCTTCAAAGGTTAGTGGTGGGTGGTTCGACCAAAGCCTAAGGGAGTGACACTATGTCTATTGCGATGCAATAAGAAAGTGATCAACAAGCAATTTGATCAATCCTTTCCAACGAAAAACAGAAATCTGTAATCTAAAAATTTGTTAGCAAGTATGGCCAATAATAATTTGTTATCACTGACTTCCCAGGAGCCCATCAAGTTGAATGATTTTGACAATTCCTTTCTGTTTCTTTTCGCGATATTCGTATATCTATTGTTTAAGCAGTTCATAGTCTCGGACTCGAGCTACCCGGGTTTCTTCCTAACTGTTTTAAAACTATAAGAAATAAAAGCATACCACTGTTCTAGATACGTTAGAATACTTCTGTGGTCAAACCGTTTTTAGTAAACTGAATTTTAACCAGCGGTAAATGCAATGTCACATTACGTTCATTTTGACTGTATGTTTACAATAGGTACGAAAGCGATAAATTCTTAACAGTAACCAATTTACAGAGACCTATCAACTTACAGCGTCGATGTCTCTGGCTACCAAAATCAGAAGATTCCTCCTTCGTCTAATGGCAACCGATTTAAGTGAATTTTTTCATTATAATTCGAACTTTACCAGAAAAAAAAGAGGATCGTATTTTAAGACGGCGATCTTTGACAAATTATTGAAGCTCTTTCATGGTACAATCGTTTTTCATCAGCCAAGCCGAGGATGTAGTTTGGATGAATATCTGACTCACCAGTAGCCCCAGCAGGTGCAATCTGCCTCAAGTGCTGGAACACGTCAAACCTATTTGACTCTTTTGCCATCCGAGCCAAGCAAGAGATCACTATCTTAGTTTTACGGTCTGCCTCATTCAGAGAAGCTTTATCTATTTGCAGACTTGCTTTGAGTCGTCGTAAACCTCTTTGGCACCACGCAAAGCTGACATGAGTGATTATTGAACTTCAGCAGGAAGGGATATTTTCTCAGAATCTAAAATGAAAACGTTGCATCACAGTCAAATTCTTTTTATTCTTTCGTGAAACTTTTCTTCCTGGAATGGAGAATTTACATTGCAATTAACCCTAAACCCTGACTTACATGGAAAAATAAGGATCGAAACACTGGTCAATAGGTTCATTTGGTGACTAGAAAAGATTTCATTTTTTCCTCTCCGCTGCTTTTCATTTCCTATCTTCGTCCTTACAGGTTGCCTCACTCTGCACACCGTCGAATTAACTGCGGACAACCTCAAGCCAGGCATCTCCATCGGCTATTTTGTAGCAAGGTGAAAATTCCATATTAAGAGTAAACAAGAAAGATAAAGGAATTTTCTCTTAAAGATTGTGATGTTTGCTGATTACTTTAACTGTCATTATTTTTCTTTTCCTTAAAAGGTATTTCTCATTGGTATGTATATCTGAGGAAGTCAAAGAATGTTAAATTTGCAACTTCCATGCTTTGCCTCTGTGAAATGAGATCGAATGTGTTGAGACGACAGTTTTCTTAAGGTCCAATTTAGCTGCTTCATTTGCGCATAAAAGGTATACATGAAATACCGCTTTAACAATTTAGACAAAAATAACCTCAAGTCACCTTTCATAGCAACCAACTCTCTCCCGTTCATGTTCAGCTTTCAGCTGTGGGATATGAGCAGAAATAATCATTTTTCGGCACATGAAATATTGTTAATTATCCTGGTAATGCCGCCTACAGAGAGCGTGCGAGATTCAATCACTTTCAGCCCTTAAAAGATAGGCCCAGCAGTAACCTGGTGAAGTTTCCACCCTTAAATTACCACCTCGTTACCACGAAAAACAAACTTTTATTCGTGTTAGTAAAGTGAATCGTAGGTCAAAGCGTGATACAAATTGTGCCGCCTTAAAAATATGAAGAAATTAAATTCAAAGTTCATGTACAGCACAAAAGCTGAGAAAAAGGTAATGTTACGATGAAAAAAGATCGTTACCTGGCTTTCATTTGGTGACAACCATGGCGAAAATGTCTCGACCTGAACTTTTTTGTTTAGTGCAGTGGGACACCTCCTGCAACGAACGGTTCTCTTTGCACTGCATATTTCAGACTCAGTCCAGTAATGGAGACAATCCTCCTGCTTGCAATCTCCTGTGCGATGTGGGCGAAAGTACTTGAGTGAGCCTCCTGTACAACTGACCGGACACATGAAACTCACATCAAATCTCAAGTTCTTCATCCAAGAGAACTCCTTTCGCATTGACTCAAGTACTGATCCCAAATGTCTTCACACTGTATGAGCAAACGCGTCGTCGAAGGTTTCATTGCTGACATTCATACACAACGTCACCTGTGATGGCTGGAAGCATTTCAATTCATCAGCGAGATAAAGAAATTGTGCTCATAAGAAAAGGCTGCTGCAGCATTTTCATCTTGGTGTTTTTCTCCTGCTTTCCATACCTCATAAACAATTTAAAAATGGGAAGGATCAGCATCTATCCCAACAGTGCTGTCCTCAAGTGGATTGAACTTTTGGCCCGTAAGTGATGTTTTTAAGCTGGTCTTTCCAGAGCGGTCTTGTCGAATCAACATGATCGGAACCCTTTTGTTTTGAGTCTTCCCTCCAGCAAGAGCCTTGTTCAAGGCCCTTATAGCCATACGTCCCCTTGCAAGAATCTCTGGAGGAGCGACCTCTGTAACAGTTGCCAAAAAATTGCGAAAAAGTTACGTTTCATAGAGCTAACAACAAGGAAAATGTAAGACACTACCTAATTAACAGAGAGTTCAAAAGTATCTTAACACTATCGAAACACATTTACATTTTAGAAGTGAGCAAATCTAATTTCACGATGATGATTCGAGCCGATAACCTTAAATTTAAACACACTGCTAACATAAGCAACTCAGAAACAAAATTTTAAAGTATTGTTAATTTTGTGAGTGGAAACATCGCCTGAAGAGCCCTAGAAGTATGTAGTCGAAACGTTGCAATCCACATCCCAATTGACCGCATCGTGAGAAAAACGATGATATTTCTTTTTTGAAAGAGTTCTTTACCTCGATGACAAACCACCACCTATTTTACGATACGGTGAAAAGGAAGTTAGAAAATTAGGCTTTGCAGTCAAGATTGCCTGCGATACTGTCTATTTTGAAGGAAGTATATTTAGGCGTCTGCGTATTTGCTATAGTTCACAGTTTGCTGAGAGGAGGATATCTTCCGTAAGGAAGCAGAGTTTTCCTCGAACCTACCGCTTTTTCCATTTTTTATAGCAATACAAACCCGTTATTTCAACCACCGTCTGCACATGGAAACATTTTTTGTGCCAGAACCAAAAACATCCAACATTTGCCGTCCAAGCTGAATACACGTTTACCTGGCTTGTCCTGGGCTGGCGTATGCTTCAAATTTTCGATAATTGGTTCTAGAATCTTGACCGTGTCGTGTTTTGTTGATCTAATGTCCCTTTTTTGTTTCAAAGCGTTCACATCTGAGTAAATGCTCTCCGGCGGCTTTTGTAGGGAATTTATCTGAGTTTGATTTTCCCCTTTGATACGTTGTTCTAGTCGGCTACGAACTTCATTTGTGGGAAATTCTGACCCTGTTAAATCACCAACGATATAAAGAGGGTTGACACTAAGAGCTCTAAATGCTTCTGTAGCGTGCTGCACCTACTGATCAAAAGTGACTTTCACAATTTCAGGAGACAGCGAGTGAATAAGCGAATTTCTTAAAAGACGCAATTGATCAATAGCTAATGCCAACGTTTCAGCAGTATTTCCGCTCGGGCCTGGAACAGGGTGGCACAATCCCATTTTTCTTAGGAGAGGTGTGTGGGAACTTTGATTTTTCCACCCTCTAAAGTGAGAAAGAAATTTCTCACTGCAGTGGAGTCATCCCACAGATGATGACTGTGAAGATGTGTTAAGTTGTTGTCCCACATAGTCTTGAATGTCTGATGTAAGGCTTTTGGGAACCTCTCCAAAACAATGGTCGAAAATTTAAAATAATTCAACTCCTCCTTCCGAAATTGTTGTTGCGTCATTTGTTTTAACAGCTGTCTAAAAGGTAGTAAACCAGGCTTATTAAATCTTGGCAATCTGTGGAATACTAATAAAGTTGAAAATTTGAAAATCACATAATAACACGTTACTACTTAACGGTAAATCAACCCCAAGTTTGTTCTTTTTGAGATCGTCCGTGCTTTTCAAGATTTCATTACTTTCCTCTGTGTACGTGAAGAATCGATATTTATCCAGTCATTTCAGCTATTGAAAGGAAATAAATGAAAGGAAAACAGAAAGATAATCAGTGTGCTAGTCTGGAGTGGGCTCCTTTGTCAGGAATAAGGACAATAACTTGTATATGGTACCAAAGAAAGAAGCACCCCATTCCTCATCTAGAGGTCTAGGCCAAGATTTAATAGAAAGAATTAAAAATATAATGTTCAGGTCTAGGAACAAGTTTATTTGTGTGTAATTGGGGAATAACAGGGAAATAGGACCAAAAATGGGAACCCCACTTCCCATTAAAAACATGGTCCATTGTTACGTGTACAAAGTGCAAACACTTTATACAGACAATCATTGACAATAAAATTTTGAAATCAACCCACACCATTTGGACTTTTAGTTTTCTGCCAACCATTCAGTGTATACTGTTAAGTGGATGATGATAAACATGAACCCCGGAGAGTCCAGATGATCCTCCAGAGTGTTCCCATCTCAAAGAATGCAGGATGCAGGGCAACAGCAAGTAACCAGTATATTGATATCCAGAGGTTTAAATCCCTGACATCAGCTTCTTCTAATGATGAGTAGATTCCACATCTTCCCTAGTCAGATTTGAAGTCTTTGTTTTAGAAATTTCTGACATCAAGAAAATTAACTTAATAGAACTTAAAGGATTAAAAAAAGACCACAGAAATTAAAAGCTGATATAAAGTAAAGATTCCAAATATGGCCAGACTATGCTTTCAGTAACATATCTCAAAGAACAAACACTGTAAGTGGGAGCATTTGGGGTTGATTAGGTTGATGAAAGAGTAAAAAGCAAAAACAAAATAAATTTACTTGCATGGAGATTTTTAATCCCTGTAATCATTATCATTTTACATTTAGGGTATCTTGGTTATTTTATAACTCCTGATCTTTCTTGGGGGACTGGGCACTACCACAGGTATTCTCCCACCAAAGAAATTGTTGCTTATCTTTGATACTTGAGAAATGTCTGCTACTTGCATACTGAGCAGATTGTTTATACACTGTTTTAATGCCACTGCTTTACTTTGAAGTAATGGTCCACTTTTTAAGCTACTAGCATCATTAAGAAACAAAAGGGGGCAGTTTCCAGTAGTAAGACCATCCAGTAGAAGATGAAGAAGATCCAAGAGCATTTCACCACAGTCTTTTTCACAGCATAAGAAATTGGACATGAAGTAACACATGAGTAAATGCTTCAGAGAAAAAGTGTCACAGATGCTTATACTAGCAGAAATAGATGTGTGTTCACAAGCTTCGACAAAATGAGTTTCATTAATCAGTTTTGCCACACGATAAACCACAGCAGCTTTTTCATTTTCACTGAAAATATATTTCAGCATAGTTATCTCTGCTCTGGACCAAGAAATTCGCCAAATAGTTCCAACCTTTGTAACTGCATGAAAGCCTGAGCTCTTAATTTTATTTTTGATCAAGAGGGCTGGATGACCTTCATCAATTAAACTGTCAAACATTCCAGACAGCAAAGGCCATCCTTTGCATTCTACAGCCACACATAAATCTACAGACACCTTAAGATGATCTTTCCACAAAAGATCTACTTTTTCTGAGGCTGCAGTTTGCATGGCTCCTCTTAATTTCAACCGATCAAAGGTAAGACCAGTGGAAGAAAGCAACTTTATATTTGAAGGCCAGGTTATCGATTTAAATGCCTCTCTTAACAAGGAAAAAAACCTCTGCTTCAGCATGCTACTGTCCAAACAAAGAAAGGTGTGGCCATCAGCAGTAGGAGCGGTGTCGAAAGGATCAACAACATTGTGTACCTCCTCGCAAAGTTCTGACCATGAATTACGTATTTCATCCTCGTCAAGAGTTGGAATACGCAAGTAGATGTAACGCTGTTTTCTATCCTTATAAACTACATCACATTTTCCCGCAAGTTTGGAAAGGCACACCATAAAATCGAACTCATCGGCTTGCTTGATTTTTGTACCCTCGTAAAAACTACCTGACGGCTCAAGTTTGCTTTCGAATCTTGGATCATTAGAGGCCACATTTAAAAGCAGCAAGGAAACTGTTTCCTCTATGGCCTTTTGGATATCTTGAATCTCTCTGTTATCGGGTAGTTTGGCGTAATTTTTGTCCAAATACCCAATACACTCATTTAAACTCATTTTCCGTTGCCAGTAAACAATTTCTTTCAGGTGGTTACCTACTTGGTGCCAGTCTTTCCCGTTTATTCACTAATCGCAGAGTCTGACGGGACGGCTTGGTTCCATCACATGTTGTCTACCATATTGTCGTTCTTCATCTAAAGTATATGTTCTCGAGATATGGCCAGTGAAGAAAGCACAAATAATGATGCTGCGGAGGTCAGTAATGAACAGAAAGATGAGAAGACAGAAGATAACGAAGCTACGACGTCGGAACCCAAAGAAGATAGCAATGACACCCAAACCACCGGAAAAGATAGTAACGAAGACGAGAAAGAAGTGAAGTTGTATGTTGGAAATCTTCCAGACCGCTGCAGACGAGCGTCTCTGCAGGAATTGTTTGAAAAATACGGAAAGGTTTCACAATGCGATATAGTAAAGAATTTTGCATTTGTGGTGAGTTTGAAGTTAAGGATCAATAAATATTTGCACGTGACATCTGACTATATCTGTATTAGTGGTATAGACAATGGAAAGTTGGCCACACTAATGTTGGTGGTGCAAAATTGTATAATTCTGAGTCCTTTGTTTTCACTTTAAATCAGTTGATATTTAAGGATAGGTAACTGTTAACTTTTGTGTGGCCCTTATTCCAAAATTCATATACAGATTTAAGTGATAGTGTAGTCTGATCATCCAGGTGAGAGTAGTCCTGAGAAGTGACTGACGTTTCAACAACCTGAGCAGAAGTCATCATTAGATTCAAGTGCATAGTTGTTGTTAGTCGAATGTTCTAAGTCTGGTTCGTTTTTTTAAAGACTGCAAATTCAATTGTTACTCTTGGGGTCACACCATGGACTGTTCACTACCTATTTGATTGCCAATTTCGTTTTTTTATTTATTTTCAGCACATGGTGGGTGAAAAAGGTGCAGAAGAGGCTGTTAATAAATTAGATGATTCAGAATTTTCAGGAACTCACATACAAGTACAAGTAAGACATTAGAGCAATCTTTATTTATATAAATGACCTTCAACCACTGGGAGTGGTGTCATTGAGATTGAAAAGAAAATTAAATGTATTTGGTTAAAAAAATGGGGACTGATTTTTTGGTAGACTAAGGAAAACTGTAACAAGGTTCTTATCAATAGAAAAGGCATCTTCTTCATGAGTTACATGTTAAATACAATTTGACCTTTTCCATGGAAAAAATTGATCATTTTCTCATGGGTTCAACGCACTTATTGTTTAGCATGAGCTTTCAGGGAAGTAAACAATTGAGAAGGTATTGCTAAATTTCACCTTACTGTAAGGCCTACTCTGCACACCAGATCAAATAGATTGTTTGCCAAAACTACATCCTTGGGAACCACTCTGCAAATGAAATAACTTGAAAATGCAACTGTTGCATTTTACTTTTATTACATTTTCATAAACCTTTTTGTTCACAACTTTTCGAAACATCTTGGTTTTACTAGCCAACATGATAGCTCTTCTCTTAAATTAAAATTCTCATGAGTTAATTTTATATATGAGTGTCATGCAAGTTGCTTGATTGTACATGTTTTCAAATTATTAGTCATGTGAGCACTGTTTATTTGTAGTATGCAAAAAGTAAAGGGAAGCCATCTGAGGATGAGTGCTTTCAGTGTGGTAAACATGGACATTGGTAAGTGTGGATGCTCCTGTGACAACATATAACTTAAACCCTCCTCAGTAAGATTGTTACAAGAAATGAAATGGTGGACAATGCAAGAACTTTTGAATGTGAACAAATTCTCCTTTTCAACTCCAAAAGAAATGTAAAGAGAAGGGTATGGAAAATATTATTGATGTTGTGGTGTAAAGGATTAACTCTCATGGGTGACCTAGACAGGATTTTCCTTACAATATGAATACATTAGCAAGATAAGAGTAAACTCAAGAAAAATCTAAACAAGGGGACTATTACAAGTTGATCCAATACCAAATTCTCAGAACTAACTTCAGTACAGTACAGTACAGCAGACAGTAAGGAGATTTACTTAGTTGCTCACACATTATTTTGGATTGTCTGGGGTTGAATATCAATTGGGACATCGTCCTGTTTTCTTCTCCAGTTGCCAATACTATTCTGCACATGTAACAAATTTCAATAAAGTAAAGTATTTGT
This sequence comes from Pocillopora verrucosa, assembly GCF_036669915.1. NCBI lineage: Eukaryota > Metazoa > Cnidaria > Anthozoa > Scleractinia > Pocilloporidae > Pocillopora > Pocillopora verrucosa. The sequence goes on along the minus strand of NC_089318.1, from coordinate 12,320,201 downwards.
ATAGTTGGTTATAAGATTCATTGACTGATGTTTTCTTCTTAATTTTAAATCCACAGGGCAAGGGATTGTCCAAAGAGGCGAAGGTACATGTCCAAATTATAATTCATAGAGATACAAAAATTTTTGTGTGCGAGTTATTTTTACCATCAGCCTAAGCACAACATTTCTTTATCAAGTTACAAGAAAAATAAACTTTACAGCTAAACTAAAACATAGTGTCATGACTACAAGTACCTTTTTTCTGATTTTCAGTTTAATACCAGTGAAACATCTATTCCTTGGGAACAAACAATGTGGCATCTCACATGCATAATATTCAGACTTTTTGACTAGTCAAGCTCTCTCAGATTTTGAATAGATTTAAAATTGAACTACACTCATAATATGTCTAATTCTGTTTGCCAGTGATACTACATTGGTTTTATAATTTGTTTTTGTTTTCTGCTAGTACGTACAGGTATGATGATCGCCGGGACAGATACGACTATCGTGGATACGATTATGGACCTCCCAGAAGAGGACCATATGACCGGCCCCCACCAAGAGGGTATTATGACCCCTATATGGATAGACGCCCTCCCCCTAGCAGAGATTATTATAGTGGTTATGGTAATTATTACAGAGGTCGCAGCCCTCCAAGGTCCCCTCCAAGGTATTGATCAACCAAAATATTTGTACCCTTAGCCTTTTATTTAGACTGCAACACACAAGCCTTGAGAATGTTCATCTCATGCAGTGCAACAATTGTTTCCAGGGTGGTTTACACAACAGGGACCAATCAGATTAAAGGAAAGTGCACTGAATTCCACCTCAGCTGTTGTGTCCTTAGTTTGCCATTACTCTTTAGTTAGAATTTTTGGAGTGATTGCTTATTTGTTGAAAATGTGGTGGACTCAAGGTCAAGTGGTCTAGGTTGGAGACCTGGCTAGGGGACTTTGTTGTGTTTTTTGGGCAAAACTCTTTACTCCCATAATGCCACTTCCCACCTAGGGTGGATTGTTCAAAGCTGGGTAAAGATATCCAAAGGTTATTATGAAATTTTATTTCAGATCTGAAAGCTTTATAAGAAAATTCATTTCACTTCTTTTTGCCTACAATTTGATGATTGGATATTCTAAAAAGAGTAGAGAAAATTATTCCAAAAAGACTCTTGAATAGAAGAAGAAAGCAACCTTGATTAAAATTTAACTGTGAGTTAACACTAATTGGCCTGCAAACAACTGGGCCCAGGAGTTTAAATGGGTACTGATTACCAAGGTACCAATTGTCAGGGAAGCCTGGTGAAATGCTGGGAGATTGCTCATCCACGAGGGGGAAGTAACACTCTTAGTCACTTCATACTATGGAAACTGGGATAGGCTGCAGCTAAATGGGCCACATGGCTCAACTACAGACTACCAATGCATTGCATATTTCCTGTAGTGCTGATTAATTGAGTGATTTTGTTAAATGACCTAATTTCAATTAGTCATCATTGAAGCTTTGAAAAAGCTATAGTGTAACAAGAAAGCTTTTCATTCAAACAAGTTTGTGACTGTCAGACCTTTTTTTTTTCACAGATATACTGGAGCTTATGAAGGTTACCCAACACCTCGCGATGGGTATGGAACTCGCAGGTACACTTGCTTTCTTTATTTAACTTGTCTATGTTGATTCTCTTGTGGCAAGTTCTTCCTAAGAATAAATGAAAAGGGAAATGTACAGAAAAATCTAACTTAAAATGCACATGTATTGGTTTTTTGTTGAAAATATTTTGGCTGAATCACACAACCTTTAGTTTGGCTTTTGGAGTGTAAATGGTTACACAGCGTTGAATTATGTAACCACTCCTTCAAAGGGCCCTCCAATGGGAGGGTCAAAATATTTCCAGGAAATTCAATATATTCCAGTCAGCTTCTTGTACAGAATATGTTTTTACAGTGTGGAATGAAAATTTTGCTTCTAAAAAAAGGTAGCTCTGACTTTTTTTGAAACAACATGTGCAATAGCTGACTGGGAACCTGCTAGTGATATAAAAATTGCATCAAAACAAAAAAAAAACTGCGAGTCTATCTGTCTGTTGTTTGCAGTCGTCGTTAGTTAAGGTGTCTTATCCTTCTAGTATGACAAATTGAAAGTGAAAATTTGAGGCATCTTAACTTCCATTTGAATTATATCATGTTTTCGTCAAATCTGATCTGTTCACGATCTGTTTGTGATCCCGAAAACATTTGTTCAAATTTCATTGAGGTTTTTGTCTGTACATGCGAAGGTTCATCTAATTTCTTGATATTTGACTTGGTGTGGGAGAATTTGCCACAAAGAAGTGTTGAAATTTTGTGTCCCTTACTTTGTTAGGAGTCATGAAAAAAAGTTAAATCTGTCACCGAAGTTCGACCAATGAAATGGGGGAATCTTTTCTTTCTCACATATCTACAAAGCTACCATGGCTATGAGTTAAGCAGATTCTGTGCTCCGTTTGCAGATTTTCCATAGGTTTCTTTTCTTTCTCAGGTATTAAGTGTCTGGAATTCCTGGGCGGTTGACGGAGCAATAATCTTTCGTTGTGCGGTCGGTTTTGAAGAACCTGTATGTCTTGGAAAACATCTCTGAGAGGATCGTGCAGATTGACTGTTACTCTTTTTTTACGTTCCCTTATAATGCAATTTTTTTAGAATAATTTTTTAAAGACACTGTCAATTACCCGCCAAAAAGTGTTTAATTGTAACTGGTTCGAGATTGGTTTTTCTTGAGTTTCTGCCGTGTTTTAATGTCTTATGTAAATCCTATTTGCGTTTAATTCAATCTTTGTTAGTAACATTTACTATATCTTAGTAAGGGACAATATTTACGGATGCAAATTGTAGAACAATTTTCAAACCTGTCTGAAACAAATATTAAACTTCACTGGCAAGAGTGTTCTTTTGTCTAAAGTCTATAAGAAAATAGATGGAGAACTTTTAGATGATCCTTGCCGGTTTCCTTCTCTCCTCTACGTTGTCCAGTACTTACAGGATTATTCTTCAGCATTTTCCTGTGATATCAATTACTTGTGGAATTTCAGTGATCATCATTTCAGAATCGTGAGGTTCTTTCCAGCGTTTTCCTACGGTGGATAACACTTGTGCGGCATTCCCGTGATCTTCGAGTCAGAATCGTGAACATTCTCTGAGGCGTTCTACTGGCGTGGATTTTAATTGTGTGTGGCATCCCGTGATCATCGTGTCAGAATCGTAACCATTCTTTGAAGCGTTTTCCTGCGGTGGATATTAGTCGGGTAAAGCGTTCCAGTGATCATCGTGTCAGAATTCGGGAACGTTCTTCGCGGCGAGACAATGTCATGTCATTATCGGCAGCGAAAGCGTGAGTAATCGTCTTGTCGCACGGAATCAATCTGTTGTGTTTCTCGTGAACCATGATTCGCTATGAAAACGTCCATCCAAGGTGTTCTGATGACAAACAGTGACAAAAATGATCAATTTTTCTCAGGATTCCTCTACGTTTTTCTTCCTCTAACAGATCTTTCTTTCTCTGGATATAGCTCCAGCTTTATTTTGGTCCTATTTGTGGTAATGCAATTTTTCCTCACTTTCATTTCAGATAGTTTCTTTGAAGCACAGTTGACAGACTAAGAAATTCATGGCCATCCAGTCATCATCTGATCCATTGGCGGAATTGTTACCTAACCATTAGTGATGCTGGTTCAGCCTCTGAGGTAACTCTCTTGTGAATATTTAGATACAGAGACTTCATTTTATGTACTGTAAATCATTTATGGACTCTTGTGTCACTCGTATGAAATTAACCCTTGAACTCCCACGAGTGACCAAGACAGAATTTCTCTTCACAATCTTAATGCAATATCAAACAGACAAATGATAAAAACAAAGAAAAGTATCAGTAAGGAGATTATTAGTTGATCCAGTAGTAAATTCTTCTAACTAACATCACAAGAATTCTATGGTAGACAGTAAGGAGAATTACCTATGAAATCTTGGGTGTGAAAGCGCTAGGGAAAAGGGGAAGGGAATGAGGCTCTTACTGATTTTTTTCCTAAATCGTAGCTAGGTACGATCATTTTTTTTTAATGCACAGAAGTTGTGCAGGCACAACATTATGAGGGTTGTATTATTGTTTGAAGCTTTAATTTCAATCGAAGCAGAGTTGGGACTACTTGTAATGAAGAGTTAGGCTAGTATAGTGCAAATGTGTATGGGTGGGTGACAGTGATGTAACACGACCAGTACAGTTGAACTCCGATGACTCGAACCCTCGGTAACTCGAATTCTCCGCTAAATCGAAGCAAAACTGATTTCCCTTGGATTTGCCTTACATATATTTACTTTAATTCTAACCTCTATAACTCAAAACTCCACTAACTCGAAACGATTTTCACTTCCCTTTAGTTATGTTTGTTTGTAATTTTACCTTCGATAACTCGAAGTCGATTTTCACTAACGAGCCGTAACATTTTGCACCGGAAGATTACATTTAATCTCGTCCATATGTTATGACAAAGTGACCTTTGTCGATATCACACGTTTGTATGTCCGTAAACATAGTCCTGATATTTCTTCCCAGTGAAGAGAAATAATGGCGCGTAATCTGGAATCGATATGTTGTCATTACTTTTCAATCTTGCCCAGTTCATCCTTGAGAACAATGACACGTTTCTTCTTCCCCTCAAAGACAAAACCCCTATAACCGCGATAACTCGAAGTAATTTCAGTTTCCCTTGGCAGTTCGAGTTACCAGGGTTTAACTGTAAAATTTTCGCTGTGTTTTTGTGGTTGTGGAAGTCGTGCTTTTTGTAAAACCTTTGAGTAGTGGTAAAACCATTGTAATTACATGTATCCAGCCAGAAGTGTGAGAGTAACTTTCCTTACCATAAACCCACTTTCTTTTTCAGATGTGGGATAGAGTATCACTCTGTCGTAACTAGAATGGTCGAGATTTCGAAGAGGCGTTTTCCCTCACAGCATTTCCCTCCAGTTTTCATAGTCTATTATGGGAATTAAGCAGTGGACGTTCCACAAGGGGAAAGTGGATTCCAGCGAATCGAACACGAGCCACAGCGGTGAGAGGCGAGCGCTCTAACCTCTGCGCCATCCGCGCTCCCCGAGTCTCTTTTATGTCTCCTAGTGGCTTACTTTCTAAAAATCTCTTTCCACTTGACTACTAGTAAATCCCACTTTAAAGCGCAAAAAGTTGGAATGGACAAATAATTTTAATCATTTAAAAACGCTGCCAATAAAAGAAAACATAAACGAAAGCGTGCGAAAATATTACAAGCTCAAGCTGGTGGCTTTTCTCCCTCGCCTTAGGTCTTTCACTGACTAGATCAATGAGAGATTCGGCGTAAGTAAGACGGCATGTTGCATGACTTTCAAACAAATATGCACGAACAATTTTTTTATTCTGATTACATAACTGGGTACCGTCGACTCCTGTAATTGCGGACACCCTCCGGAAGGAGAGTTAGTGTTCGTAATAACGTGAGTCCGTAATAGTGGGGTACGAGAGAAAAAAAATTGTTTTACTCCGGACATATGAAGTAATATGTACCTACACAAACATTAAACTTCTAACGTGACCTCGCGAACGGGAAAAAGATGCGACCGCAAGAAGGAGATTCTTTTGACCTATTAAAGAATGGTTTCTTTATTTTCCTTTATTGTAATGTAGCTTTATATTATGTGAGTCGGGATCTTTGACGAAGTACTGAAGTGTCCGCTATAGCGAGAGGGGGGGGGGGGGAAGGGTACATGAGAGTGTCTGCATTTCCGTATTAACGAGATTCCGTAACAATAGGAGTTTGTTTCAGATATTTCTTAATGCGTTTCGTCGGGGGGGGCACGCTCTTGTCTGCAACGGCGAGGTTTCCGCTGGGCGAGTCGATCGTTGCCTATTTCCGTCCCTCAGTCTGTAGACGGGGGCTGTAGAGGAGCAGAGCAGAAAAAGGTGGAGCTCTTGGATGATCTCGAACCAAGATCTCTTTTGATTGAAATGTACCTTCCTTTGCCCTGGTAATGGTTGGTAGAAGATCAGGCTTAGGTCAGGATGTGACCAGTACAAAAATGCGCTCACTCTGCGCAGCTACACCGCTTTGTTTGGCACGTGCCCCATTTACCAAATAAACCTCTAGAATAAGCTAAGTTTTGTAATCGTCAGTCGAGGAGCGAGTTATGATTCTCTCTTTCTTTTTGGATTATTAGAAGCCGGATCAAATAAAAACTTGTAACAATTCTATCCTCATGAAGTTTTCCTGTTCCTTGTTAGGGGGAAAGGATCAATGTTGGCCTATTTCTAACAATAATAATGACCCAAATCTTGGGAGGTTTTTCAGAAAGGCCTTTGTTACTAATGGTGTAGACCGATTTGTTTAAAACGAGTCAGACGGGCGTAACCTAGCCGCGCTGTATGCTGGTCTTTTCGCTCCCAAAATCACTTAAACTTGCTTTGTGGCCCATTGTACTGGAGTTTATCACAGTTTTATTCAGCGCGAAGTGATTATTGTATGACCAATCTCCCAGGATGAGATGTAAGTTGCAGGTTATCCCTAAACATTTCGTTTTATTCCCCTAGACAATTCGCTATAGTCCGTTTACTTTCCACAGGAGAGAGAGAGAGAGGTTTTGTGAATTTGAAGTGTCTCGCGCAAGAACATCGGAGCCAGACCCCAGTATGAGCTCGAATAAGGACCTTTTGACTCTGGGTCTGTCACGTGCAAACGGTAAGGTCACATTACACATGTTCCCCTGGAAATGAGACAACAGGTAGAAGTAGAAGGGAAGTAATTTATTCCCTTCCATACCACAAAGCAGGAAATCTCATTCCTTCCACGTAATATTAGCCTGAAAGAGGAGGCAGGGTACTCCGTTACGATCCATTAAAGAAATTCACCCCCGTACATTTAATTTTGTCCCTTGTCACGTGCTCTTGAATCGATTAAGAGTGACATCAATAATTTTTCTAACCTTTTTCGGGATCACATCTGACCAGGTCTTTAAATTTTTTAAACCTTCAAAGGTTTGTTGGGATAGCCGGAGCCGGACTCACAATTTCTAAATGCTTGTCTGAACTTTGCGTAAGCTTTACAGACACACTTTTCGTAAGGGCGTTTTCTGTGAAAGAAGCTTGTGCCGAAACGTTTACATTATTCAAATTTGCGATAAAAATAAAAAAGTATCAGTTGGAAAGGTGAGGTGAGTGTCAAGCCAGCCGCTGTGTCAAGCAGTACTGCAGTGAGCATGAGGAGACGAGGAGCTCTGGGCACTAAGAGTGAGTCAGCAACAGACTGCGCATGACCTCTTGCTCAACATGAGCCTGCGATATCTAGCAGATCTTCGGAGACAAAATGGTGAGTTCTACTGAATCTTCCTCGTTTCTTTCATCATGAATGATGAGAACCTTCGGAAGGTTTCTTTTTTTAATAGTATAGAAAGTTCCTTCACGTGACTTTTATTGTTTGTGTGATACGATTTACCCTTAAACTCGCCAGATTCGACAGTAAACATCACTTAAACGTTTATCTCGTCACACGTTTTCTGTCAAAACCAAAGTCTTTCATGCTATTTTGAAAAGCAAGTCCAGTAAGGACTTATGGCTAAGCGATAATGTAAGTCACAAGTATTCATGCTCTGTGATTTGTAATGATTAGAGTTTAAGAATGGAACACTGAGTTGTTGAAGCAAAATTCGCAAACGTTGTTTTTCGTTAACCTGATCTATTTCATTAAATTAAGCTGACATAAGCTTTGCTGTATCTTGTTAAGAAGTGTATTGTGGAGGATAAATGCACATTATTATCTGTGGAAGAATGATTGTGTTATTGTAATTTTTTTAAATTTGAATGTAATATTTACTAAAATCGTGATTTGTTACACAGGGTCAAAATCAGTCTGGCAGTGGGGGAGCTGGAGGAGACAAGAAGGGAGACAAGGTGTGGAACTAATGAAAAATATATCAAGACTCGTTTTTAAATGCAGTTGTTTGCCACTGCAGCTCATCTTTGTCCTTAATTCAAATTTTGTTGTACATTGCCAGTACAAAACTGTATCAAACATGTTTGATCAAATAAGATTTGAGCTCCAGAAGTAAGCATTATTTATATATACAAGTATTTATATATACAAGTAAAAGAGCTAGCTAAGAGCATTTCTTTTTGAAAAATATGTTGAACAAAATTGTGTTGAATAATTTTTTCTTTTGGATAGAGTACCAATTCATGCAACTTTAATTATGTGGAAGATTGAGGGAATTTAATTTTGAATCTTAGTTTTTCTTAGCATTCATTTGAGGCAGGCATCTTAGTGGGCTGGTTCCACCATTTGTTTGATAAGATACACCAACGAGAAGGCTTCTGATCACTTGCTATATGTTTACATGTACTGGAATCTTTTTCTAGGACAAGAGAAAGAAGTATGAACCACCAATTCCTACTAGAGTAGGGAAGAAACAGAAGAAAACCAAAGGCCCTGATGCAGCCAACAAATTACCTCAAGGTATTAAAAATCCTTTCCTGTACCAACTCACTCTTGCTTTGTTAATAAAATTAGCCAGTGTTCTCCCTTATTTGAAGCATGATAGATAAAATAAATTTTCAAACAGGTAGAGCGATCCTTTTACCTTATCATAGGCAGTCATAAGAGTTACTGGTAGTGGTACATTTTACTGGTTTTCTAAGAAAACTGTCACCCAATTATATGTACATTTTTTGTTGAGCTTAGTGCAGATCAGACAAAGTGCTTATAAATTATTTCTCTATACAAATAAGGCTATGTTTTCCGTGAATTATTTGAAGTTTTAGAAATAAAAATCTTTGCAGAATTATGACTTGGAGGCATTAACAAACAAATTCTTTGATATTATTTTTTTTTAAAGTTACTCCACACAGAAACTGCAGGTTGAAGTTGTTGAAGTTGGAAAGAATAAAAGATTATCTACTACTTGAAGAAGAGTTCATCCAAAACCAAGAGAGGCTCAAACCTCAAGAGGAGAAAAATGAGGTTCAGTCTTCTGTAAACTTTATTCTGTAATTAACCCTTTACACCCCAACAACAGTATGCATATTCTCTTTTTTAACCTCTATGCATTTCCTAAGGTGCTGACTGGGAGAGTTTTTAGAACATCGAGAGCTTTGTTTGATGGTGATCGTTTTCTTTGTTCTAATTACCTTAATGTTTGATTCAGGGGTGATATTGTAAAGAGAAAATTCATGCTAGTAATCTAAGGGGTAAAGGTTTAAGGAAGAAATTGGAGTGACAGTTTGCCCAGTATAAAATTGAAACTTTTTGTAAATGTATCTATGGTGCATGTATATCTCTGTAACAGATATTCATATTTGTAACCAGTCTCACAGATTCAAACTGCTTGAATTCAGGTGACTGATTGCAGAGACAAAGATTTAAAAAAGATTCTTTGAGTCACTGTAGACTGCAACTTGTCTCCACAACATGTTGCATTGTGTCTCTCAGTTGTCAACCTGCATTTATGTATCAACCTAGTAACAGTTCTTCAGTTAATATGGCTCTTGGAGGAAACAAAATCACTCAAATATTATTCACGCAATACAAACATTGATGTAAATTTGATTGTAGGAAGAGAGGTCAAGGGTTGATGAATTACGGGGCACTCCCATGTCAGTGGGAACTTTAGAGGAGATCATTGATGACAACCATGCTATTGTATCCACCTCTGTTGGTTCAGAGCATTATGTTAGTATTTTGTCATTTGTTGATAAAGATATGCTGGAACCTGGCTGTACTGTATTGCTGAATCACAAGGTAACTATAACATATTTTTATATGCATTTCTCCACTCGCTTTTATTATATTTCTAAGAATCAAGTGATATATTTCTTAAATGCTATGAACTTGAGATCCATGTAATTGGCAACATAAAGACATGAGAGAGGTAGTTGTCTGAAACACATTTAACAAAAGAATACAAGAATGGCTACACTATTATGTAGTTCACTCTTCTCTGTCAATTGCCTGGAGCACTTCATTTGTCTGATGCTATTCTTTAAATTGTAGTCAAAGATTGCAGTTGTGATGGAAGAATAATTGAAATGTTTTGTTCAGGTGCATGCTGTTGTCGGTGTGCTGTCTGATGATGCAGATCCCATGGTAACTGTGATGAAACTTGAGAAAGCACCACAAGAGTCATATGCTGATATTGGTGGACTGGATCAACAGATACAGGAAATCAAGGTACTTTGCAGATAATTCTGTACCCCTGTCTTGAGATTCATTTCCAAGAGATTTTATCAAATGTCAACTTTAGATTTTCAAGCCAAAATTTAAAAAGTGTTTTCAAGTTGTTCATATGGCTACTTGTGCAAGTAGTTTTCATCATAGGTTTTAACATCTTATATTATCAATAATACAATACTATCCATAGTATTAAAACAGTGAAATTATTTAATCTGGTTACTGTATGACCACCCATCTTTTCTAGAATTTCCCAAGGTTTGATTGAAAACTGTTTTTGAGATAATTCCAACATTCTGTGAACAGTGTTCTCCTGATGGAGTTATGTCATGTTTTTTAGGAATCTGTAGAACTTCCATTGACTCACCCAGAGCTGTATGAAGAAATGGGGATTAAACCACCTAAGGGTGTTATATTATATGGCCCACCTGGTACAGGTGAGTTACACAATCCAACCAAATGTAAGAGAAGCATTATATTTCTAGACAGGGAAGTTATTATGCTGAGATGTAGACAGATCTGAGTCCTGATGTGGGCCATTGGAGACATCAAGTAATCACAACAAAGATTGCTAATCAAGAATTAATCACAAAATGACCTTCAGTTTTCATTAGAATTTTGTCTGTGGCTTACCATTTTCATTGTCTTATGGTGTTTGACTCTACATGAATACTGTTAGTCTGGCTACGTCCATCAGGGCTTCTGCTGTTAGGCAGAAGATAAATATTAATGAAACATACAAGTTTTAAATGCTCATCCACAGCCATTGCCCTGCAGGGGAAATCTTTTGTTTTACCATGTTCTCTGTAGAGCTGGTTTGGTGGTATGTGAAGGTCCCTTTAGTGTTACATTATATTTAAAATAATGGAAATCTGTAGCTGTCAGGAAACCTGATTTTTGGGATTACAAAGCATTTTTTTTGCACACAGATTCAGAGTACTAAGCAACAAAAAGTTGATTACATTTTTAGTTACATTGTGATTTTTCTGTCAATCTTTGGACTGTCTCAGCACTTAATGCATGTTCTCACTCGTATTTGTTTTACTCACTAAAGTTTATGTTTATTCATGATCATAGGAAAGACCTTGCTAGCAAAAGCTGTAGCCAATCAAACAGCAGCAACCTTTCTCCGAGTTGTGGGATCAGAGCTCATTCAAAAATATCTGGTAAAGGAAAAAATCTTGTTTCTGCTTCTTCCTAACAACTTAATTTTTTTTTAGATTGATCAAAAAATGATTTTAGTAAAGCAAGGGTAATATTGACTTTATGTGATGTACAATGTACTGTTGCTTTCTATGTGGAAGAAGAGTATGGAAAATGTTGAGTTTGAAGCTCACTCATCAAGTAAAGAAATCTCTCTTTTCTTGATGAAAAAACTCAAAATGAATCATCCTTTATCTGCTGTCTTCACTCAAGAAGACTTCAACATGGTTGAACCTACACTCTCAGACATCATATGTTGGGACACTTCTCCATTTATGATGTTCTGTCATCCGTCTTCTCCTTCCAGTGTTAATTGCCAGTGTGTCTATGTCATCTTGCAGACCAACATTGAAAGGGGCAGGGGAGGTAGTTATTATCCCAACAAATGTGTCTGGGAGTGTAGCTGCTTGCAAGATACTTGTTGCAAATTTATCTGGTTAATGGCCAAATGAGCTGGCCAGCAAGTGGTCTGCAACTCAGTTGTTAGAGCATCTGATGACAAAATAGAAACTGGGTAGGATTCAAACTCTCAATGTTATCTTACATGATCCATGCCTCCTTGCTTTTTTTATTTACCTTTCACTGTATTATTTTCTGTTTTAGGGTGATGGTCCTAAGCTAGTAAGAGAAATGTTTCGAGTTGCAGAAGAACATGCCCCGTCAATTGTTTTCATTGATGAGATTGATGCTGTTGGAACCAAAAGGTGTGTTATGCTAATACAACTTACACACACTGTTCTTGCTCATCTAATAACTTGTACAACAGGATATAAATGATCACATCCCACGAATGCATAAACTTTTTATTAATTAATTTGTTTGTTTGTTTGTTTTGCTTCTGAAGTCCAGAAAACAATGGTTTGCTGTGTTTTAATGGCATGGTTCCAAAATATTTTGCATCATCTCTCACTATTGCTCTTTCTAGGTACGAGTCTAATTCTGGGGGTGAGCGAGAAATTCAGAGAACAATGTTGGAGCTTCTCAACCAGTTAGATGGATTTGATTCCAAGGGGGATGTCAAGGTAACCTTTGCAGCTTGTGTTCAAATCTGATTGTTTCTATTTTTTAATTTTTTTCCATGTTCTTTTGTCCACCATTGTTAAGTAACCCTTTGTACCCAGCATTAGCATTCATTTTCTCCACAGTTCTCTTTTAAATTCATATGGTGCTGAAAAGGATAATTTGTTTGACAACTAGGTGCTTTTTAAATTAGTGATCATTTCCTATTTTCTCATGACCTTAACTTCTGGTTCAAAGGTAGCACTATAAGGAGACGTTTTTTGATCAGTCAGTCTCAGTGGTATAAGGGTTAACATTCAAGTAGAGTTGGTAACCTGCTGGTTAGATGATATAAGGCAAATTTACTTTCATGTCATTCAAAATGTAATCAGTATTAGAGAATATTCTGTACCTCTGACATTGAAACGTGTCTGCATAAATTATAGTAAACAATCTCTTTATGGTCAAGTATCAGGTCATGTGACCCCATAGCAATGTCATACATGGTGTGCATACAGACTCTAGCAAAATCTTGGGGGTCTCAACAGAAGTTATCTAGGATTTAAAAATGTTTCAAAACAGTAATTTTCAAAATTATTTGTAGCATTTAGCTTATATTGACTGAATGTTGGCCCTATTGTTTTTAGGTTATTATGGCCACAAACAGAATTGAAACTTTGGATCCTGCACTTATCAGACCTGGTAAAAAATAGTTCTTTAGAGAGAATGTTATTGTTGTTATGTACTTGAGTGAGTGATAGGGCTAGACAGAAAATATATATGGCTAGTAGTCAAATATTTGGCCAGAGGTCAAATATTTTCCCCATCAGATCTTTATGTCCTTTAGTCAATAAGCAATTTTATCTCATGAGTGTTGTTCTTTCTTTTTCTCCCTTTCACAACTGGTAGGGCTTTACAGCTTTGTATGGCCTTGCTAACCCCATTTTGTACAGCCTTATGTGGGGATCTCTGTGTACCGTTTTTCACTGAGAACTGAAACACTCCTCTTACTGCATTTCCTATGCCTGTAGAACTGAAAAAAATTATTCCTTTACCCACTTTGCACACTCCAAACTTTAGTTAAAACGTGCTGATGAGCTCGTAAGGCTGACTGGCTAGCACTCTCTAGTCACCTGCACGAATGCTGGAGAAAAGGTACGAGCCTGAAGGGACAAAGATGGGAATAAATGGAGTTTCATTTGATTGTAGTTTGGTGAACTAGGAAAATGTCAGCCTCCTGCTATGATTATTATAAGAGGAATACAATCTCAGCTTTTTTATTTGTTGGGTCTTCTCACTGACAAGTTCTTTTGTATAACCCTCCAAAGGTCGCATTGATCGTAAGATTGAGTTTCCTCTTCCTGACGAGAAAACAAAACGTCGCATATTCACGATCCACACTGGTCGCATGACACTATCAGAAGATGTCAATCTGGAAGAGTATGTGATGGCCAAAGATGACCTCTCTGGAGCTGACATCAAGGTGAGAAGGCGATATCAGTTGAAGCTAGTTCACCACCAAGAAGTCACCTCTGGTAAAAATAGTAAAATGTATTGTGGGCAAATTCCAACAGCTGACAGTCAACCTTAATTGCCATGGCCGCGCCTCGGCAGAAACGAGATCCTGAGGACGACATTTGAAGAGACCACAGATCCAGCCTAAACCAGGGCTGACGTAAACTTTGTCTGGATGATTATTTCTTTAAGTTGAATGATCATTTCAATTCACCTACATGCTGCTAGTATTAATATTGAGATCAAACTAACTTGTGAATTGTTTAAATCACGCAGGCCATTTGCACAGAGGCAGGTCTGATGGCTTTAAGAGAAAGGAGAATGAAGGTGACCAACGAGGACTTTAGAAAATCCAAAGAGAACGTGTTGTACAGGAAGAACGAGGGCACACCAGAGGGGCTCTACCTTTAATTTTGGATTTCGTCTTTTTTAGTAACAATCTGTTGAGAATTCTTTGTGTAAAAATTAATAAAATCGATATCAGTAACAAATTTTCTTGTAATGTGCTCTGATAGGTATTCTTAGGGAGAAAATACGGGGAAACAAAACCCAAATTACTGATAGGTGTGACCCAAAGATAATTTTTGTTTTGTTTTGTTTTTTTACAGCTAGTCACCTTTAGACACGCTGTAGGCGAGAGAGGGCCGTGGGGAAGGGAAAATAGGAAAACTTCTTATCCTTTCCCATCACACCTAGCGCTCGTGTACCATCCGTTGTATGCCAACGACTTTCTTTTACCGAGAAGTCGCGGTGCCTTGAGCGAAAATCCCCACGCGAATGTTAAAGACAATAATCAACAACATAAAATGTTCGTTATTTATTTGTTGTAAAAAATATATCTTATCATTTCTTCGAATTAATTTAGTACAAAAAAATGTTTTTTCAAGTAAAATTCCAATGTACTGATCAAGAACGAAAGAGTATTTTCGTCATCCTTGATTTTTCCCAGAACATTGGGTATGGACTTGTAGTGTCACGCAATCACAAACACGTTTATGACCGAAATTTCATCAAACCCCTACGCAACGTTGTAACCAACCTCCTTGGAGAAGGTAGATCTTTACGTTGTACAAAAATAATCAGCAGTTGAGACACATCCGGTTCAGAGTCGAGTCCAAAATTCAGGCATCTGAGAGTGCGGTGTTCATCTCAGCGCCTCCATCTTTGTAAACAAAGTTGGCCTAGAGGTAAGGATGAGGGGCACCTCAGGTTTAATTCAAAAGGTACCGCTGGAAAAGGAGCCACATGTTAATGACATAATACGAACACACGAGACAAGGTAAGTCATCGTTTGAATTCTTAGAGCCGGCTAACGTCCACACCGCGGTTTTACGCGATCAGGCCTCAGGCTCTCTCTATAAGAAGATTGATTTAATGAAACTAATGTTCTTCCAATATGAGTTTTCGGCCTTCTTGACACCGTTCACAAAGATAAATGTTCAGATAAAAGGTTCAGCTGAACTGAGGATTGTTAAGGACGCTATTTTGTTAAACTACGGCTACACTTTGTTTAAATGATCAAACGATGAAGTTCCTACTCTCAAAGATCGTTACTTACCCTCTCCTCCAGACCGGAGCTTCTCCGTTTTTTTTGAATTAACTAAAAAATGAAAGGAACAAAGTCAACAAAGATAGTAAATGTTGAAGGGAAAAATTGGAATCTACCTAACCTTTAATGTCAACGGGTTTCACAAGGATGAAAAGATTTTGTTTTCCCTAACACAGTTCGCTTAAATTCAATTTCATACCAATATCAACTTCAAACTGAAGTTTGAGTAGATCCAGGAATTACCCCAACCCTTTACATCCTAACATCATCCATATTCTCCATACTGTTGTTCATACATTTACAAGGAAAATCTGATTAACAATCGAGAGCTTTAGTTGTTGATCATTTCCCATCTTCTTGTGACCTTAATGTTTTATCCAGGCTTGACATTGTAAGGAGAAGTTAGATGCTAGTCACTCTTGGGGATCAAAGGGTTAAGACTATTCTGCACACAGAATTTTCTCACCATTACCGCCAACTCCCTTCCAGTCTCATCTCTTTCTTGACTTCGAAGGGGGAACAGAGAGGACCGTGGAAGCGAAGTTGCATTCACATGCATGCAGCATGCTTGTTCGCCGACACACTTTCGAACAGTGAAGTAAGCATTGCGACTAGGGTTCTAATACTGCTTTATGTTTAAGCCAAGACCATGCACTCGATTCAAAAGGTTAGGGCACAGAATAAGCAATGTTCTTTTTGGTACCCGCCGCTTTCGCCCCCTATCGAGTTCGCCCCTACCTTATACCACACTTTTCGGGTTCGACCCCACCAAGTCGAGTTCGCCCCCAGATTGATTCATGTCTAAATTAGTTGCTATCGAACATTGCAAACAAGTTAAAACCAAGACAAGTTTTGAATTTTAATTGACCGACGGCCATTTTGAAAGTTTATATGTGCGTGGGAGCTGGGGCGACCGGAAACAAGAAATAATGTGGTCAAACAGTGAAATACAGAGAACTTTCGTTGGTCATGACCTTTATAGATTGGGTGGCTCCTACAAGAGCCGTTTTTGTATTTGACCGAACCGAAAGGCTACAAGGTCGTTCGACGAAAACCCTATGAAGCGTGGAACGCATTCTCTTAGTCAGTCTTAAATAATCAAAAGCGTGGTGTCGTAAATTCTTCAGTCTTAATTTCATAAATAAAGCTAAACGAGGTAAGTATATGTTACACATTTATTACAAGTCTAACAACTTAAGCAATGCTGTCGCGATGAAAGTGTGGTTAGCATCTTTTCAAGTCTGGTTGTTATGATCAACACAATGCGATGAAAGCGTGATTTGCGATCCTGGTTTGCATTTTCTCAAGTCTGGTTGCTATGACCTTAAAACACAATGAAGTGTGCAACGCATTCTCTCAAGAAGTCTTAAATAATCAAAAGCGTAATCAAATCGTGGTTTCGTAAATTCTTTAGTCTTAATTTCATAAATAAAGCAAAACGAGGTACAAGTCTAACAACTTAAGCAATGCTGTCGCGATAAAAGCGTGGTTTGCATCTTCTTTAGTCTGGTTGTTACGATCAACACATTTCGTGTTCGTTAGATAAACCGAGGTTGTTTTACATCTTTTCCAGTCTGAATAATAAGTTAAGCAATGTTGTTTTTATTAAGTGTGGTTCTCTTTATCACAAGTTCAGTGTATACAGTTATTTCTGGTAACCCCAGATCCCACGCAGAGTATTTAGTTGATTCCGTCAACTCAGTTCCCGAGCGGGTTCCGCGCAATTGCCGAAATTCAAAACGGTCGTCGCTGACGTGACATTTGGAACATTCTGCTAGTGCCTTCGTCACAAATCAACTCATCTGGATATCACTCAATCAAGGGGCGAACTCGACTTGATGGGGTCGAACTCGAAAAGTGTGGGGGCGAACACGGTATAAGGTAGGGGCGAACTCGATAGAGGGCGAACGCGGCGCAATTCTTCTTTTTGAGTCTATAAATGTATTCTTTGCAACCTAAGAAACTCTTCGGCATGCTGAGCTTTTCATGATGAACTTAAACATTGCCTTCACTCCTCCATGACACCAAGACTCGTCAGAACAAAAAGTAAATTTCACTTGGAATGAAAAGGTTTTTTCTTTAGTATAATATACGCTCAGAAAGACAAGGCTACCCACCTTAAACGCTACAAGAGCTACAGCAACTACAGCTAAGGTGCAGAAGACAGATATGAATGCAACACTAGTAACAGACACACTGCTGCTTGCGGTTTCCTCTTGTTTTTTGGAAACAGTTTTTTCTTCCACATACATGGGCGACGCTAACATAACTTCGGGTTCAGCTACAAAGGTGATACCGCTGAATTCAATGACCAGTTCGTGATTGCGAGCCTGTAAAAGGAAAAGAACGCTCTTCTACACAAAGTAACATAAACAGTTTTCACTCCAGATATCTTTTGGCTAAATAACTCGTAGTTATCATAACTGACTGAGTCAAAATAACATGAGCTGTTGTTCCAGAAATTTGTCCCGAAAATCCTTTGTTACATCCAAAACTCTTTGTGAACCACGTGGTGTTCCTGTGACCTACTAGGGTTGACTGTTGTTTTTGTCAGATCAGTAATGAGATTCATCAAACCTTTTCAGTTATTTCATCTGCAAAGTCTCTCAGGTCTTTTCCCCCGCTGGCTGGTTCAACGCTAAATCCAACTAAAATACTTCCCTCTTGCACCTAAAAATATAACGGAGAGGAACTCAGAACGAAGAGGAACTCAGAACGAAGAGGTGAATCCATGTGCGACAGACAAACAGTGACGAAAACTACACAGCTATGAATTAATGTATTTTTACCTTAAACATAATTCTCTCCAGAGGAAATCTTACTTTAAATCATATTATTACAAAAGAAGTACCCTTGGGGTTTTTGTTTGATGTTTTGTCAGAGACCCTCCTCCCAGTCAACTTTGCACGCAACACGCTCTCTTTTGCGTTACATGACGGGACGGATGCGGAGGAGACTACCTTCATCCAAGTATATATCAAGAGCGCACATACCTCAAGGCCATGTAGTTGATTTTCCTTTAATGAAAACATTGTTATCATCTGTGTCTTGACTGATCTAGAAAACGAGACATGAATATTTATTTTAACACAATCACCGGTACGATCTACTAAACGGACCAGCTGACTGACTTATGACTACGAACGGACGGACGGACGGCCAAATAGATGGAAGAAAAATAGAAAGAGGCTGAGACAAACAAACAAACGCAGCTACGAAAAGCTGACGGACCGGTCAAGTACAGATTCATTGCTTAAAAGTGATTAAAAAAAAATCGAACGAACAGTGCACTCACTCTTTAAATTGACCCAAAACATCCTTCACTAAACCTAGGCTGTAGTTGAAGGTAAGTCCAACATGGACGCTCCTAGAAAAAAAAGGAAAACTCAAAACAGAACCATCAAAACAAAATTCCAAACTGAGGTTACAACAGCCAAAAAATAAAACAGCAATTTTATTTGGAACAGAACGATTACTTTAAGGCAGAAAGCATACTTACAAAAGTTGTGGACCTGTGAAGAAATAAGGAAAAAAGAAACCATGAACATTTCAAAGCCTTGTCAACCAGATTAACGTTGGAACTGGAACGATGATGAATTTGGACTCAGTTGTTTTGTCTCGTGCGGGGTAAAAGAAATAACTTAGACCTCCGGATCACGAAGAAAAATCTTTCTTTACAGTTGGAACTGTTACTTTTAGGGACTTTTAGAAAACCACGACGGCGACGGAAACAAGAAAATAGATCTAATGATCTAGAAAAATCTAAACCTATGTGCATTTCTAAGCCTTCCTCTGTAGAACACCAACTTCGCACGGGAACCTCTACATAAATTTAATCGCGTCTTTATTTTGAACTCCACACCATATTCACATGTCTTGCCGAAAGAAGAAGTCGCACTGCCACAAAAAGTAAATACATCAAGCAACTGGCGAAATTCTATGAAATTAAGTCTTTACATATCAAGAAATTCTCAGGAAAAGTAAAGAGATTTATCAGGGTTGGTAATATCTATACCTTTGTTGGCGTCACAGTTGGGTTTTCCCCTTACTCTAGTTCCAGGCCACTCGGATCCGTCCTCTGACGCGCACCAACAATATCCAGTAGAGCCCCAGCACTGCACAAGCGCATAGCTACCATCTGCATTGCACTGGGGTATGAAGGCTCCTACCAGCGCGGGGTGGGTGGCTTGATAAGCTTTCTGTTGGCATTCTGTGAGACCTGAAAGTAAAAAAAGATTCCAAGGTACAACCCATAAGTTTTTCTACCCTTGAAATATCACTGCTAGCAAGCAACGTCTCCTAATGCTATAGTCATTTCATCATAAAGGCCACCGAAATATTGGAGAACAAACATAAAATGGATTAAGAAGGATCAACCTCGCTGTTCCTAAAAAAACTGTGTATACACTGAAACTGTGAGTTCAGATCTGATTTACAGAATCTTTATGGTTTGAATATGAAGAGACCTCAAGCGAACCAAACATAGACACAATAAACCACAGTACAACCACTCTGTATTTCAAAGTACGGTGCCGCTTACATTGCGCCTCCTTGCCCATTCTGTTGTAGAACTTGGGTTTGCAAGCATCAGGGCCACAGCCTCCCATCGGGGCTACACAGTTGGCGTCAGGATTGCTGGTACAAGAAGCATTCTTACAAGTATCACCGCAAAGCTGCCATGTTTTGCCGTCATCACAAGAAGGACCGATACTGAATGTGATGGCACCTACAAGGAACAGTGACTTAATACTGTGCCTAATGGCAAGATGTTAAATTCGTTAGAGGCATCAGATTGCTGGAAACGCGGATATCAACACTAGTCACTCTCGATCTCGTTGTAATATATAAAAATATTAACAGCTAAATCACTCCTAATGTCTCAAATATGACTCATTTACTTATTACAATTGCAAAGGAAACTTCTTAAGTACACTCTCAATGAGGTTGCTTAGGAAATACGATTTACGTCACCTTTAAAAGGTAAGAGACATTTGTTACCTCAAAGATACCTTTTCTTTCTTTCAGTTGAAACCTATATGTAACATACGTGGCTACTTTGCCCCATTGTCAGATCGCCCCCATAGTCAGGGCGTTCCATAAAGAGCGAGATCGCCCCGCCGCCGTCATTTCGCCACAAACAAAAGTGAATTTGCTCCAAACAATTAGTTGGCGAACTAATTGAAATCCTAAAACGCATACGACATAATTCGAAAGAGAGTGAAAAGGAAAACGAACGACCGAAAAGAACACCCCCTGGAAGCACAGATAACTTTGCATTCTCCCAAATCTCAATTTCATGTCGTTAGCAATTAATATAGTTGAAATGAGGCCGGTGCGATACCGGTGCAGCGCTCTACCAACTGAGCTAACAAGCTAACTGGGATTGGCAGAGGTCATAGGTTCAAATCCCGTATGGGCCTGAATTTTTTTCATGCCTTATTTCAACTACTAGTTTAGTAGTGTTCATAACTGCCAGGATCGCTTCTATATCCGTTTCTTCAATCGCAGTGCACATACACGATTTTCATCTATTTTAAGTCATCAGCAATTAATATAATTCATAAAGAATTTATACAACTTAAGGACTAGGGTAGTGGCTGAGAGGTCGAATAACAAAACGTTTTGTTCACTACTGTTGGGAAATGCTTGTTCAATTGCAGAAACAGATTTGCTGTAAGGGAAATTACTAAATGGATTGATCACTCACACGTTGGTCGTCCCCTGATTCTGGTGTCAGGGATCTCTTTTCCATCTTTATCAACACACCAGCAGAAGCCTATGGAGCCGTGACACTGTACTGGGGCATATGAACCGTCAGCATTGCACTTTGGAACAAACCCGCCAATGAGAGGGTTTTGAGTTGCATTTAAATTCTCCTTTTGACATTTCGTAGAGCCTGAAAATGGAAACAAAAATAAAACTTCTCTCACCCATGAGAATTCTTGAAATTTCTATAATTTCAAACTTGAGGTCTCAACAGTTGATTGATTCAACTCTTCCCTCAAAAGCCCCGACTAACTTGCCTTCACCCTTTCTGTAAGCGGCTTGATATAAAGTAACTTCAATGTTACGGGGAGGGGGGGAGTCAGGCGCGGTGGGGTGTGGTGCACTTGACAAAAGGGCATTTTGGTGGTAAAGTAACGGTTTCTGTTTTGATTTTCTTCCCCTTAGTTTTGAAAAACATACAGCAGCGTCAGACCTGAGATTTAGATAAGCATCAATCACAAATTAATTTCTTGATGCAAACGATTTTAAAAACGTACACTTTGGTTGTCCCCGAACTCTGGTGTTAGGGAGTTCCTTTCCATCTCTATCTACACACCAACAGAAGCCGATGGAGGCATGACACTGTACTGGGGCGTATGAGCCGTCAGCTGCACATTTTGGAACAAATTGGCCTACCATTCCGGGGGATGCTGTTGCATCCAAATATTCCTTTTGGCATTTGGTCGCACCTAAAAATAAATAAGATAAAAAGTGCTATTAAAAAACTTTATTTGAAAAACATACAGCAGCGTCAGATCTGAGATTTAGATAAGCATCAATCACAAATTAATTTCTTGATGCAAACGATTTTAAAAACGTACACTTTGGTTGTCCCCGAACTCTGGTGTTAGGGAGTTCCTTTCCATCTCTATCTACACACCAACAGAAGCCGATGGAGCCATGACACTGTACTGGGGCGTATGAGCCGTCAGCTGCACATTTTGGAACAAATTGGCCTACCATTCCGGGGGATGCTGTTGCATCCAAATATTCCTTTTGGCATTTGGTCGCACCTAAAAATAAATAAGATAAAAAATGCTATTAAAAATGACGCAGTACTTGATGACATTTTTCAATAAGCTTCCTCCGCATTTGTAAAATCTTGATTGCCAAGCTGCAGTTCACATTTCACATACTTAGAATCTTCAAGCACAATAATTCCAAACTACCCAGCACAACACGTATGGTTCATTTAGCAAAAACAGAAGATGCGACAAAAAAGTTGACTTTTCTGTCATGAAGATCAATTATTAATTCGTCTCACAATTAACAAAGAATGTATTTAATATCATATCTAAGGATGTTTGAACTGATAGACTAACTGACAAATTACTAGACTGACAAATTACAAATATTTCCAGTAGGTACCCGAGCACGAAGAAATAATCAATTCCACGATACGTACTCGCTAAACAGTCCACAATATTGTCGTTGTCATCAAAGAACTGTGCGTTGCAACCGCCACAGTTATCCGGAAGGCATTTGGCTTTGGGATTTGCAGGGCAGCTAGCTCTTTCACATGGGTTGTTGTGACACATAATGAAAGGGGCACCACGGGGACAAGCTGCAAAAAATGGAAAGAAAAGAAAAGAGGATCACACTTTACACCTCAGCAAATTTTGGATGAACAGTTACCTGCTGTGTAAAATTGAACTAACTGCCAATTAAAATAAACTGTAGCGCACTATCTGCAGTCAAAGGACTTAAATTAAACTAACCAAGATATAAAGCAACAAAATGTTCTTGTTTTTCAGATACAGTCCCAGAGTTATAATTATATTAGTTCTCCTTTACTAAGGAAATATTCTCTTTAAATTCCACGATACGTTAATTAAATGAGAAACTTTGCCCTAAGGAAGAGTACCTTCTCGGACAGGTGCACTACAGACACGCCCACATCCATTACCGCAACACTTCTGTTCTCCTTGGCAGTCACGGTCTGAACTGCACTCACTTTTACAAATACCGACATGGTGGATATCAACTGCTGGGCAATACCCCGGTTTAGCTGCAGAAGAAAAGCAGTTATTTTATTTTTGTGCCATACAGTCAACACACGATTGTCACAATTTAATGCAATCGTAAGGCATATGAATAAGTTTTAATTACTTGTTAGTTACTTGCATGGATTCATTTTCCAATCAATTTCTTTCTCAGTCGCTCAAACAATTATTTCTTCACAATTAGAGGGATTCTTCCAGAAAGAGGCATTCTTTTTTCTCATCAGTTTTAACAACAATGTAATGACATTGAACTTGAATCATTATCTATTTTGACTTTTGACAGACTCCCCAAGCTTCTAAAATATTTCCCTATGAGAGTCAGCCCAATAAGTTGCCTTCTCCACAATCATTTGTGCCATAACAAGGTTGAGCATCGTATCTATGCATAATTAGAGAAAAGCCAGTTTTCACCTGAAAGCCTTATTTAAAACGGTTCAGTAATTTCACCTGAACTATGACCTTCTTGCGATCAGCAACTAAATCCACACCATATTTTTGATGCATCATCAGATGTGACAAAGCAGCAGCATACAAAGCATATATATTTCAGGAAGCTTGAGAGTCCAACTTCTAGAACATTAACGCTTTTTATGAATTAATTGAAAATATTTCTGACCATACAAGGATAGATCAACAAGTACCTTTATATTCTGGAGCAGTACAGACACGACCACAGTCATTGGAGCAGCACTTTTGATTTCCTAGACAGTCATTGTCAGTGCTGCATTTCTCTGTGCATGTAGCAACTTGATCTGGCTCTACCGCTGGACAGAAACCAGGCTTGATGGGAACCTCTTTGCATTTACAGATATCACAGCCATCTGGACCCTGAGCCCAACCAAATTCACAGTACATTCTGCACACTACAAGCGCACACACTGAAATAGTGGAAGTCTTTTATGAGCTTACAGAACATTGAATCAAGTTTTTTTCCTGAGCAATTAAAAATTTAGTTGAAAATTGGTCAATTCTATATCTGAGAGGTGAGAGCTAAACAGTGTTTCATATCTTTTGTCTCACAATGTTAAAACTCAAAAAGTTGAGGTGTTGGATGATTTATTTACCTTGAGCTAGCAGTTATAAATAATGAAAAGAACATAAAACAGTGATCAAATCGAAACTGACACATCACAACCAACTTACACCACTTGAATCTTATGGCTAATAACATCACAGCCAAATGACAAATCAGTTTATACAAACTGGACTTAGTTCATTCAGCTGATAACATCTATTCACTTGACTCTGTTGAGGACTTACATTCTGAATGTCAAAATGTTAGTCACTACTTCCATCGACAATCCCTCTCAGGACTACACTTACCCAGATGATCAGACTGCACTGTTACATGTGATCATCAGAAATAAATTACCTTTACTGCAGGTTGGTCTTCCTCTCACTTTAGTTCCTTTGATTTCCCACCCCTGTGTGTTAACACACCAACAGTAACCAGTGGAAGGGTGGCATTGCACTTCTTCAAAGCTGCCATCAGCTTTGCACTGTGGTATATAACGACCAGGCATAGGAGTCCCTCCTTTGTTCCAGAGATAAAAGATATATTAAATGTTATCAATACTACATTGTTTAAACACACACACCTGCTATGCAACATTTCGGTGCCAATTATATACCATTTCAGCTATAATAAATACAAGAATTTTGGGGTCAAGATTGAGAATTGCATATCTCTGAAAACATACCATCTAGCTGTTCTAATGTGAGCTACTAAATTTGTTCAGGTTCTTTTGCAATACATTCACTTGTAAAGGCAGAGCTACTTTGAAAACATCCTACAAAATGAGTCTCCTAACCTCCCATGCAACATCTCTTAGTCTATTGAAAGTAAATTTTATCTACAATGAGAAACATTTCAGGGTTTTCTAAAATAACATATTTGAATATTTGTGATATTTTTAAATGGTTATTTCAATCATTATTTTTCATATGTTATTTTTCATTCCCATTTGTTTTTTCTTTTTTTCTCTTTTTTGGAGTACACATGTCACTTAGCATGTTCCATTTTGGGGAGAGATTGGGGTAGTACAGTCAAAAAGACAAACTTGGGAATGAGAGTGGAGATCACAAACAAATCTCTGCATATCAGATTTCCAGAGGTTAACATCTAGTAAGTAAGTAAATAAGTTAACTCCTTATTTAAAGAGGGTTTCACTTAAAGGCCAAAAGGTTCATAATTTGTGGCCCTCAAAACTTGTAGCCATCCCTGAAATGATGGTCAGTTCAATGAATACCTGTAATTTACACATTTTGTTTGGGATCCCAATTATTCATAATTACACTTACCACTTTGTAGCGTCTGTAACTGGCACAATGTTAGACCTACCAACAAATTTTAAAAAGCATCATGTTAAAGGGCACTGATTACTGACACGTTTTCAGCAGTGGAATTATTATCCAATACCTGCAGTTAGTCTACCTAAACAAGTAACACTCAACATACAGGACTAAGTTATTTGAAGGAAGGATATTGGTGTCTGAATTAGGTTCACTGACTACTCAAATATAGTTTCCTTTACAGTTATTGATGGTGGTTCAGATTGGGTTCTACCAAATCAGCCCAATTCATAAAACAGTCTTGAGAAAATAATCAAGGTTTTCATTAAGAAATTTAATACATGAAGCACTCTTAACAGAAATTTAATATTAGCCACATTATGACATTTTGTTTTTTTGTAACTTTTGATGCACATGGATAGCCCTGGATAGTTGATAATTCTATTTATGGTCTTCTAATCAACTAATCGTGAGTTCATGAATTACATGTGTTCTATTGGGATCCATCAATTTGATTGCACCTGTTTTGGCTGACAGGGTTGAAGTCTCCCCTCAAATCACCATACCAGTTGCTTTTGATTGAAATGCAGTCACTCCTGGAGATTATCTAACCTAAAACAACTGATCCTGAAAGACCATGACCCAAGATACCTGAAAAATTCTTAATGGAGTTTACGAGAACTTGACAATGATTCTAACATCCTGGCATTTTCAGACCATAAAAACCAGGTCATTCATGCTCTCAACACCAACTAAATGTTAGATATGCAATTTTTCATAGCTTACTACTCTTCAGTTGACTGAGACATGTTGGTTTCTGGAAGTGTCTCCTTGTCCCATTCACTTCCTTTCCATCAGCATCAACACACCAGAAGTAACCTTCATGGGACTGTACTGGCTCAAAACTTCCATCACTCTCGCACTTGGGAACAAACTCTCCAAGCATACCAGTTGATAATTTTTGCCGAGCTTGACACCGAGTTAAACCTAGACAATAAGATGAGCCAAAAACTGTTACTCCTAAGTAAATTTTACAAATATCTAAGTAGTCTGGACTTTGAGAAAGGTCAGCTTGGGTATTTCTGCCCAATATGTTCCAACTAAAGGTTAATAATTCCAAAAAAAAAAGGTGAGTTCAGACAAGTTTAAGATTGTTCTACTGTTAATGTAACACTCTTGGATGGAATACAGGTTAAACATGTGTGAAAGAATAAATAACATTTACCCTTGACACAAGATTGACTACTGACACAGAACAAACCTTTAGTGCAGTTGACAATATTTCCTTGTTCATCATGAAATTCAACCTTGCACATCTTACATGGATCAGAGAAGCAAGTAGCTTTTGGATAAGCAGGACATCTAGCAAACTGACACATGTGTAGACACAGCAAGAAAGGTTTTCCATTTGGACAAGCTGAAACAATGACAATGACAACAAGATTCTTTCTTTGTCCCACCCTTAAACAATCGCTTCTTATCTTTGTTAAATTAATTGATAGAGCTAAACAATTTCTCTCAGTGTAGCATAGGATGATGTCAATATTGGTGATACTAACAGCACATAGAAAACTTTCACATGTGACCCTGATATATGGCCTAAATGACCAACAAGTCTTCTGTGGCTCATAATCAGTGTAGAAGTTGAAAACAAGTGGGCAGCATGGTAGCCTGGCAATCAGCATGCAAGATTTACCAGTTCCAAGACCTGACCCCACCACTGTGCTACATTCTTGGGGTAAGCACTTAGCTCTCACAGAGCCCCTCTCAACACTGGAGAGTAAGTGGGTAGCAGAAAACAGTCAGAGAAGTGTGACAAATTGTATGGGGTCATCTGCAATGGACTATGATATCCCATCCAGGGAGGAGTGTCAATACCCAATATCCCATCCAGGGAGGAGTGTCAATACCCAGCTGGTCACTTCATGTTACAGAAAGCTGGGATGGATCACTTGGCTCAAAGACAGACTTGCATGTAACCATGATTAGTTTATGGAGCATCTGATCCTGAATCAAGTATGGTTAGGCTTTGAACCCTCACACTTAACTCAGATCATTATTTGCCCCACACTTGTGAGAAATAATGAACATCATTGTCTAACTATTTCCCATGAACAATACAATCAATACAATTCTTGAGTTTTTCTACTTATACAAAGGCAAACCAACTGTCTCAAGCATGTTCTTTGAAAACTCCACTTTAGACATTTTACACAGATTTATGTACAAGAAAACATAATTATTGTCTTAAAGTGGCTCAGAACATTTATTTAGCCCCTCAACAAAACTGATAACTCCTCTTTCTTCAAGCACCAACCCAATATTTCATATGAGGTAACTGTTGTAACTGATGTTGTTGTTGTGGAAGTAGAGACCTATATCTCATTTTGGAGGGGGAGAAATGTCCCCCAGGGCAAAGTTTACTGAGAGGACATTACAAAATTGTAGGTTGAAAGAATGCTGATAAGAAAATAAGAAAAAAGAAACAATAATAATAATGAAAATAATTTATAAACTCATATAATGCATGCTACATGAGGCAATAATCCAGTGCACTTTATCAAAAATATGATAAAATTGGCAGATACAATATGATAGCAAACAGTGAGATTGCTTAAGATTACAAGAATGAAATGCTGTGAAAAAAATTTAAGACTAAAATCATGTGACAACTAAAATGGCTTTAACTAAAACAGCTTAGGAAATTTACATACTTGTAAAAGAAGGTTCTTGGCAGGTTAATCCACACCCTGAGACATTACAGCACTTTTGCATTTCTTGGCATTCATTATCTGAACTACATTTGTTTGAGCATGCCCCAGTTCTTGGCTGTTTCACAATTGGACAAAAGCCATCCTTGATAGATCGTTCTGTTGAGAAGAGAAACATATCAGTGTTACTGTAACATTCTCAATGTTTTGCACTGGGTTTGATTTCAATGACATTGATAAACCTTGCTGAAGTTGTTTGTGTGGGTGTGACCCATTTTGACCAGGGACTGAAACAATAATGTTGCTAGCGCTATTATGGGTAACCAATCAACAAAAGAACATAAATTAGTGAAGACTTCTTTCAAATACCCAAAGCAAATAACACAATACCCACTAAAAACAGACTGACATTTAAATTCAAAACTCTTGTTTCAAAAGGACATATGCCAGAAATAGTTGACAAATTGCTTAAACACACACAAACTTTTCTAACTCTTAAAACATGGAACCATACAATCATATGACCCACCCAACATTTTGATTGATTATGACTGACATGTCAATTCAGAGTCTTCACCCCTCCACACCCTAACATAAGTATGCATGTTCTTCATATTGTTCTCTCAACATTTCCTAATTAAGTTGCTGCTGATGGGAATTTGTTTAACAATCAACAGCCTCTTTGGTTGGTGATCATTGCTTATTTTTCTGTGATCTGAAGGTGTAATTCAAGGATATTGTAAGGAGAAATTAGATGTTAGTCATGCTTATGGGACAAAGGGTTAATTAAATACATTACCACCAAGTGAACATAAAATCTGCTCCATCAGTCCAGTCAAAAGGTACCAGCAACAGGCAATTTTGTTGCAAATAACAAGATATCTGCTGCTTACTTTCTACTAAACTTCATTGACAACAAATATATAGTCCCTACTGTTTCAAACTGTGAGCAAGAAACAAAAAAGATAAACAGAAACCGTTTCTTCTAATGAATTGACAAAGGCCCCATCATTTGAGCAAATGTGTACAAGCACCAAGTGGCAGAAATTAATGGGGCCAAGAAACAACTTGAACATACTGGCAACTGCATGAAAATTAGCCACTAAAGTGGTCAGCAGTCAATGTTCTTGCAGCCATTGTTACTGCTGCCTTAAGCAATACAGGCCTTCAACCTTTGCTGCCTACTACTCAACTCATCTTGCCTACCACTAAAAAACCTTTGGACTGGGCTGCTTCATACACCTGCATTAACATGTACATACTTGAACGTCCCTGAGAAGGACAGACTGGCATGCCTCTGACTCTTGTTCCTTGCAACTCAGTACCATTCTTGTCCACACACCAGCAGTATCCAGTAGATGACCAACACTGAATCTTGGAGTAACTACCATCTGCTTCACACTTTGGTACAAACCTGCCAACAGGTTGTAGGCCACTGCCACTGAATGCTGAGGCTTTCTTTTCCTGCAGTTTACACTTTGAGAGACCTAAAAATATAACAGAACAATTATGGTGAGCACTTAATCATCCTGTAAGTAGCAGGAACTATAATTAGAAGCACTTAATTTATAACAAAGGGTTAAGAGTTTCTAAAGAAACTATTGTGCTACAAAGGTGGGGGTGGGAGGGGGGTTATACAAGATAATTAAGGTTTGTCAACTTAATTGAGTGTAAATTGGTGACCATAAAGAGTTTCTAAAGCTGATATTTTGAGTGTTAACCCTTCATCAGCTCGAAATGTCAGCTTTAGAAACTCTTCATGAAGACCAAATTGTATCATCAACTCAGTTGATAAAACCTAATTATCCTATTTTAAAACAACCAATTTATGTAGCACTGGACATCCAGTTATATCATTCAGTTGTAAAGAGCTGAATCGTGGACAGAAAATTGCTGAATGGTTTTTATCTCAGTGCACATCCCAGAACAGGGTTCAATAGTTTACTCAAATACTTTTTGTCTTGGAACCATTTCTTGCACAAAAAAATCAGCTGATATGAAATTCAACCTCATTCAAAGAGCAATTATAACGGAAATCTTACCATAATCTACCAAGAATGCAATGATTTAACCCTTTAACTCCCCAACAGAATTTCTCCTTACAATATCAATACAATACCAAACAGACAAGTGATGAGAATAAAGAAAAACATCGGTTTAGGGATTATAAATTGACCAATACATAATTCTCCAAACTGACATCACAAGAACTCTATGGCAGACAGTAAGGAGAATTACTAATGAGATCTTGGGAGTTAAAGGGTTCAAGCTTCATGTAAAATTTGGTAATACCTTCATGACAGTCAACCACTTTGCTGTTCTTATCAATAAACTCAACTTTGCATCCACCACAGGGGTTAATACGGCATTTTGCCTCAGGATGGGCAGGGCATGTAGACCACTGACAGAAGTTGCGTAAGCAGGTGAACATGGGTTTCCCTGAGCAAACTAGAGAGGAAAACAGTGACATAGATTTTGTTTCACACTTGTGTAAGGCTCTCATCAGTAAATCATTTCAGTATCAAGAACAAACAGAGAGTAATTCCTCTTTTCATTATAATCAAATGTATACATTGCAAGAAAATAATGGAATTGAAGAACAGAATCTTGATCAATCAACTGATAACAAGACAATTCTCTCTGCATACAGATAAAGCTATAAATTTAAACATGGACTTGGATATGACCTATTCATACAATACTACTATAATGCCAAAAGTAAGATAAGGTAAAATCTGTGATTGATTTCTGATAATCTACTGTATCTCATTATATCTCAGTTGTCAATTCACCAGTCATGATATTTCACACTAGTAAGGCAAATTAATTATGTGAGTTCAACTGTTACAGCACCTCCCATAGCTGTCTTGTTACAATGTGGTAAGCCACGATTCATGGTTCCGACCACAGGGTTTCCTCCAACATCAACACACCAACAATAGCCAGTGGAGCCATAACACTGTACTTCCTCATAGCTTCCATCTGCCGCACACTGTGGTACAAACCGTCCAATAATGGGGTGAGCTGGTTTTTCATCCAGAGAGTGAGTACCAAGGGCTTTCAGACGTTGATTCTGGCACTTGGAGAAACCTGGTGGAGAAATAAAACACAACAAAAAATGAACCAATTTATCCAAAAATAATGGTTAGTCTCTAGTTTTCAGAGCAATTAACAAAGTATGGAGAGTAAATGACTGCTAAATGCAAAAGCAAGTAAGAGCCAAGAGACTCTGAGTTGTGCAGAGTAAGTTAAATCCCTGCTGGCCTGATCATGGTGTTATATTCTTGGGCAGGACACTGTACTCCTACAAAGCCTCTCTCCACCCAGGAATGGATGAATGGTAACCGTGAACCATCCATGGAATCTGACAAAATGCTGAGGATACACTACCATGGGCTAGTATCCTGTCCAGGAGGACAGGCTTAGAGCAGCTCTGATCTGTCATGCCAAACCCCAATTTACCAATTTTCAAGCACAGTGATGATTTCAAAATAGGGAAAAGTAACAACTGTATAATTTCTTACAATTCTTTTGATAATTACTACTTCTAAAATAAGCTCCATTCCACCAAGTTGCATTAATTCACAGATCATCAATGGCCAAGCAACTGGGGAAAATTTTAGCCTGAACAACAAGATAATCCATTCATGAAGTTTATCTACACATTCTGTCTCACTCAATCTTCAACCCAGCTAAAGTAGTTTTTAAAAATTATTAATACATGTTTCAAATGGGCAATACTTGAAGGACTCAAATCCATCACTTCCTTTAATAGCAATTACCATAACACTACAGTAGTGTGCTACACTTCATCTAATTGTACAGTAGCATACCAAGTAACGAAACCTAGTTGCTCTCTAACAACTTCAATACTTACAGTCAACCTTTCTGCCATTTTTATCAAGGAACTCCACTTCACATTTGCCACAGGTGTTCACCCTGCAGGTAGCATCTTTGTGGGCGGGGCATGAGGCTGTATTACACAGCATTGGATCACAGTCAAACCCTCTAACTGACACTGGGCACACTGAAAATAAGATCAAATCTCTCTGTCAGCAATGACCATACAGTCCTCTACATTATGGGTTAAACTCTCTACTATGTATGTTTGTACATGTGTACCCAAATGACCACTCCCCAATGGGCCTTTTCATTCACTAACAAATGGTAGGATGGAGATGCCTCAAGAGCAGGTGTCTAAGCTAAACTTTACATTGAGATGCCATTTGTTGACCTAACATGACGACAAGAAATTATTAACAGATACACAATTTCAATCATCAGAAAAAAAAAAAGAGAATATCATGCACACTGCTGATGGCATTGTATGTCTTTGGAGAAAGTGAAACATTAGCTGGCAATCAGTTAAGACATTCATGCAACATTTTCTAGCTTAATAGTCTAACAATTCAACAATTCATGAAATGAGCAGGGGAGATCTTTCTTTCTCAATCATTCAACTTGTTTAACTCCCATGAGTAACCCAGACAGAATTTCTCCTTACAACATAAATACAATATCAACCAGATGAGTGATGAGAATAAAGAAAAATATAAATTTGGGGATAATTAGTTGATCCAATACTAAATTCTCTGAACTAACTTTATAAGATGTGTATGGTTGACAGTAAGGAGAATTACAAATTTGAGGTGGGAGTTAAAGGATTAAGAAAAGGTCATCTAAATATTGAATGAATGTTAACAAAACATGTGACATTCCTGAGAGTCTAAGAAGCCACTTTTTTCAATTCATATGATCACCACAGATACCTAAAAAAACTGTTAATCTGATAATCAGTGAGACAAACAATAAATTACTACAAAAATATCACATTTGCAATTGATAACACAAGCAGAAAAGCAACTGGCATTGAAATGAATGCCAACATTAAAGAATGTTTGCTGGTTGAAAAAGAAATTCTTAAAATGAAAGCTTTCCCTATTAGTCTTGGGCCTTTTAAACTAAGCTGAAGGCTTGCATTTTAGAGACATTTTTAACCAGAAAATGCATTTCTCATGTTTGTGGCTAAAATTTGCAAACTTTTGCCAGTAGCGTTTAGATATACCAGAAGTTGTACAATCCAGGTCTCCTCTTGTTCGCGTTCCACTCCATTCATGTCCATTCTGATCTACACACCAGCACTGTCCAGTTGATGAATGACACTGTTTCTCCTTAAATGAACCATCACTCTTACACT
The DNA here is from genome assembly GCF_036669915.1 of Pocillopora verrucosa. Classification (NCBI taxonomy): domain Eukaryota; kingdom Metazoa; phylum Cnidaria; class Anthozoa; order Scleractinia; family Pocilloporidae; genus Pocillopora; species Pocillopora verrucosa. The sequence goes on along the minus strand of NC_089318.1, from coordinate 12,286,774 downwards.
GTGGCACAAAACTACCCAATGGAGGAAGTTTTTCAGCTTCTTTCCTCTTCTTTTGGCACAGAGATAACTCTGAAATATAAAAGAAAAAACATTATTTAAGAAATTGTTTGTAGCAAACCTCAAAAATATTTGCAGCTACTCTATTTATTTATTTTGCTTTGTTTCTATAAACCATCTAAAAATATAAGAGGCTGTGAAGCACTGACTTTAACAACAAAAAAGCTAGCAGCAGTAACTACATTAGAGTAAGTGGTTTGAACCTGATTGTGTAGTCTGATCACTCCTGTAAGAGTAGTCTTTATATGGAGGCTGGTCAGTAGTAGTGACTGAGATTTTGTCAACCTTGATGGAAGTCATAATCTCTGCTCAATTTGTTTAAACATCAGTCACTACTATCAAAAACAGCCCTTTTCAGAACTGTTCACACTGCATGCTCAGTAACTATGTCGGAATTCTCTTTGGCCTCAGGCTCATAAATTACAATCTTTTCTTGTTTTCTCCCAATATCCCACATAGGTTATTATGCCATTATTATCAATATATGCGGCCAAATAGAAAATCGGCCTCTTCAAAACACACGCTCAGCGGGCCGCAAAAGACTGACAGCGGGCTGCTAATGCATTATCAGCCCTACAGCTGATCCGTTAACTTTGTGATGATTCTGTTACCAGCATGGACATTTTTAAGGTTAACTTTGTGATATGCCTATCATTTATAGACGATTTTAAGCATTTTTTCGGTAATTTTCAATAAGTTCACTGGACTGAGTTGATTCTTTAATAGCTTGTTCAATCAACACTTACATGATGATTTGAAGTGACTTTGAATTCGTCATTCACTTAGCTTGTATTATTAAAACTCGCATTCTTGATATCATTTGGCCTTGTTCATTGATAATAATGATAATGACATGACTTTTTTTTCGGGAATATTGTTTATTTGCGCCCTTGTAGTGTTATTGCAAATGACACTACACGGGCGCAAATAAACAATATTCCCTCAAAAAGTCATGTTATTCCCTTATTAAACAGATAGAAAGTGTGCATTATTACTCAAATAGTTATATAACACATAAACATATACCTGGACATTTGGGTTGAGTTCTTGATCTGGTGGAAAAATCAGGAATTCCTCTGTCATCAACACAAAAGAAATATGCCTCGTGGGACTGAACTCTGATAAAATGTCCATTTGCATCACAGGAAGGTACATACTGACCAAGAAGAAGGGGCTTTTTATGAGTAGCAGCTAGCATACGCTTACACAAAGTTTCCACTAGAAAAAAAGTGTAAATGGCCCATCAGGAAATTAATAATCCAGTTCAGTCTGAGGGTCCTTTTAACCACAAGTTTTACTTTTAAATTTTTTCCTTTGTTTTATCGATTTTTTTTCCATGATATTACCTAATATATATAATACCTAATTTTTATTTTTCTTTGCTTAGGAAAGGTTCTATAGAAAAACAGGAAGAACTAAAACATCAAACGGTTCAAAACTAAAATAAAATTTTCAGCAAGGATCATGATGTGAATATTGGTTATTTATAAAACTGATAGCTCCCTTTCAAAGTTTTTATCTGATTTAAGAACTTGAGGCCAAGAGTGACTCTGGCATCTGAATTCTCCTCACAATATGACCACTGACTCACAAATTAGGGTAATGAGAATAAAAGAGATGATCATCAACTAAAGAGGCTCTTGATTGTTTAATAAAAGTAATTCTCCTCTTCAGAACCTTAGGAAATGTATAGAAACATGTAAAGAAAATAATTGCATATTGAAGTTAAGGTACAAAGGGTGAAGAGTTTGAGGCATATAGTAAACTATAACTTCTTGAAGGGTCTGGCAGGATATTCAAGCTGGTAGACCAAGTTACAATTCCTTTCTCGAACAACTGGTTTTTTTTTTTTTGTTTTTCAGCCAGAGTAAAAAAAAGTTTCTAATAGTCAAGTGACATGACTCATTTCATTTATCTACCTGGACCACAATTTACAGTTTGTCCTGTTGTCTTGTTTATAAACTTCACACTGCACTTGCCACAGGATTCCACCACACATCTCAAACTCTCTTGAGGTTTATCAGGGCACCCAGCGTAGTTGCATAGCTGGGCAGGGCAGTCCACATGCTGTTGACCAAATGGACACACTGGAAGGTTTCAAGTAAACAGATTTATTAATTCATATAAAATTGAATAATTCAAAGTAACATTAATACCCCTGGTTGCTGAATATTATATCATTTAATCCTGTTTAAAATTTTCCTTTGACAGCACAGTCCACTACAGAACCATTACAGATTGAAAAAGATCTCAGAATATTTTCAAACATAAACATTAGATCTCCATTTTGGTGGAAAGTACTGAGCAGACATTGCTATACTACAGTATCACTTCAACATTTATTTCCTATGAATTTTTGTCATATTAATAATACAATCATTTGATAATTGAAGGTCTTCTGAGGCTCAAAGCTAGAGTACCTCACTTACATGTAGGTGGTAATCAACAGGTCGTTTTTCTCAATCACACTATTCTTTTCAGGGTAGTAGGAGATTCTGATTTTAACATTTTCTATGGAATATGCACCCATCCTATCACACAAAATGTTCTAATAGGCATTCCCATGGAATAAGTGCCTTCTCCTCTCATAACAGTGACCATACACAGAACAAATCATACTAGATTTCAAACTAGTTTGAATCACAACAAACTGTGATCCATTAAGGAAAACTACACCAACAATTACAATGTTCTTACTTGGTTCAAGGCACCAAGAACCACAACCATTACTACAACACTTTTTTGAACCATCACAGTCTTCATCAGCCCCACAGGTGGTGACACAGGGGCCATAAGGTGATGCCCTTGGGCATAAACCATCTTTGACTGAAAACAGGACATGACAAATTGTAAGCCATACCAATTGAATTTGGATTAAGGAGGTTTCTAGGGCTTGAATCAAATAAAATACAGTATTTTAAATCCTTCTTGATAGCACAATGCTCCATTACTAGTCAACTCCATTTAAATTCCTGGGTGCAAAGTGGCAGTGTGGGTTAAGAACAAGAAACAATAACTTGACAAGGTTTTGAACACAACATTTGCAACTTGTGCTGCCTTAAGTCACTGTCTCTCCATTGTTAAAACTTAACAAGTAAACCATCTGTGATACAGGTTTTTATTTTTTCTGTGTGTTCCATGATCCATGTTCCATTGGGTGAAACTAACTTAAGTAATAACCAACTGAAATTACACATTACACTGAGTCCAAAAGTAACTTAGGGAATGTGTAGAAATTCTTTGCACTTGTTGACTAGAAAATCCAAAAATGTAATGCATGTATTAGCAATTTAAAATTTTCAAAAGTTCAAGTAGAAATAACGTTATGAATGTGCTCTCCTCAAAAACAAATTAAGATTAAAACTTACCAGCACTCAAGAGAGTAGCCTAAGAAGAAAACAATTGAAAATATATCATTAGGTGGAATGTTCACCACATCTTGGATCCTTTAACAAATTCTCCTTATCAGCACCAAAGAAAATATATGGAGAGCAGTATGGAGAGTATGTTTATTGAAATTTAACATATAAATGACTCCACTAACCTGAATTATGACAATAAGGACAAATCCAAGTTTAAGGTTATTCATGGCTAAAAAAAGCCTGCAGAAAAAATTTTGAAAAAGTGGTGAGATGAAAAAGGCATATACATTGTTTAAAGGACTGCATTCAGATGTAAATGTACATTTATAAATATGAGCAAAAGTATATCCCATCAGTCATCAAGTCAAAAACTAATTCTGTGATCCTTTCAGATTCATCACTTCCTTATAAAGTTTAATGTTTATTCAGTTTAATACGAATTGAAATCAGCATCTAGGATCGCACTTCAAGAAATATGTTCATAAAAAAAAATGCTCATGTCGATCGAAGAAGATCACACTCAATTTGATGCTGTTACTAGTGATTCGTTCACTTCCTCCTTCCATTTATTCCAGTTTTTAAGATAATGCTCTCCGCTGGTCGAGATTAGGAAATTTTCTTTCATTTTCGAAAGTGAAGAATAAAATTTTTCTGGACTAGAGTCAGTCTCGTCCGTAGTCGTTCTTAAACTCGTCACCCAACACTTCGCTCCACGAAAGGATTCCTGTAAAGAGTCATGGAAAAGCCGCGAAGCAAACTTGTCCAGTGTCGACACCCCAAATTTGTATTGAAATGCAACATGATCCTGAGTTTATAAGATTAAACGGTCATAATTCTCGATCGTGACAAAAACAAAACAATCGCCTTCACTTGTGCAAAACAGCGGCATGCAATGAGACACGCTTTTACACAGAGACAAAAGGTCAAGCAAGCTAAACAATAGCTGTCATAACCTCTCTTGAGCATGTCCTGATTTAGAGTATACAAAGATTATTACAAAACTTCAACGGTAGCAATAAATTGAAAAATTCCTTTTCAAAATAAAGTCGTTCCCTCCAAAACATGAGTTTCTTCTTACTATTCATTACATAGAGTTCATATTTACAGGCTGTACCCGATCGAGATGTACAAAGAGCTATTGGAAATGCTAAAATTGTGTAGGTTCTACAAGGTTTCATATTTCATTTTGCTCTAGCGCAGCTGATAAGATTGCAAAAGTTGCCTCAAAGCTAATTATTTTAAAAAGTTTGAAGTTCTACCTATGTCACTCAGCGTAGCCCATGAAAATTACGAGTTCTAGTTAGCTGTAAAATACACATCATCGCCGATTCGATCGCTGAAAAAATTAAGAAATTTCTACACAGCGCGTAGCTCTCTCCGGGTATACTAGCCAGCGTCGATTCCAAGCGCAAAAACAATTTACACAAAGTACGCTCCTAAAATCCTTCGGGAGCCCTGCAAGATTTGTTGAAACATTTTTCTAGACGCATCAAATGCACTTTGTTACTTACCAGTAGAGCTATCAAGGAAAACGTATTACTTACCACACGCTGCAACGACAACGTCGAAAGTCAAGGCCAAGTGAGGGCGAGTAATAGTTTTTCACACGTTTTGTATCCGCCTGGGCCTGTCACGGTGCGGAACTGAGAGCGCAGTCCAGTCAGCGGTGCGGAAATTTTCTAGTTTACCTCGGCAAAATCGTTTCTTTCAAAATACTTTTCTGCATCTAAGGCTGCTTATAAAAAGGGTTGAAGTAAACTTGTCCTAATTGCAATTCCAAAAGTTAAAAACTATAACCTTACCATGGTCAATTGCATCATTATGGCAAGTTTCCAGATTGCAAAAGCGTCAATCAAAGGCTCTCTCGGGAGAACCTAATGGAATATTGGAAGAGACGGGGAGTGTATCGCTATAAACTTCGGTTTTGAACGAAACGAAGAACGAAAGTTGGCGACCAACGATTTTACATCATGAAAAATTAAGGATCATAGAAACTAAAAGGATTGAACTTATAAACTAACCAACTAACAAGCTACCATTCTTACGCAACATTCTTACATTTCGCTGTTGATTTCTTTTAACGGTTTCGAGCACCTCTCGCTTATTGTCTGCCAATTATAATCGTAATTGCTTTCAATTGTATTTATTTGCTTTTGGTGAAATTTCGACCTAAGCGCAAAAGAGAAGAGAAGTATTCCACATCAATTTCAATATTACATGCCACAGCTCCACGGGCTGCAACAAATAATTAATACCCCCTATTGATTGACGCTCTATGGGTCAAAGATCATTTTCGTACACCCAAACACGTACAGCGATCGAAGGCGGTACTACTCGACATTCTCTGTACTTCTCTAAATCGTGAACCCATTTCAGACCAAAAGATTGTAACACGTTTCTTTCTACAAAAACTAAATACATTTCTCAGCGAATAAAGAAAAAGCTAGTTGATTCGAAGACTGGATTAATGTCTCGGACTTCCTTTCGCTTACACGCATGCGCAAACTAATTTCTACTTCCTCTTTTGTTGCTTTTTTAAAATCACTGACATTTTTAGGTGGATGGAAATATTTATTTTCTTTCAGTATCTTACTTCGCCGAGTACCGCAGTAGTTTGAGGTTTTTGCCATGTTTTTCTCCATGGTGACTTAGCATCATTTCATACTACATAAGGTTACTTCCCACCTTTGCGGGTGTCCTCAGCGATAAAATTCGCACACGCGTTAGTTTCGCTAAAATTCTAGCAAACTATACATCAGGACAAAGCTAAATAACTGCTGTTTACGATAAAAATATAATTTAAGCGACTTTTTTTTAAAGAAAGTGTCAGGAGCTGGTAAGGCGTGAAACAATCGATATTCTGAGTGATTGTCTAGAAATCGGCATCTAAAGTTGGAGTAGCTAAAAATAAGCGAGGCTTGTTGCGTAAATGGAAACCACAGGAAAATTGTTTAAAATATCAAAAGTTACCCAACACACTTTCGTTTTTCATTATTCTTGAAATATTTTGGCGAAATTTGATGAAAATCGGACGAGACAACAAACCGACAAATAGTTTTCAAAATGACGATTCGAGGCCATTGTTAATGTTTTTGTACCAAGGCTTCCACAAAGAAAAGGAAGCTCGTCTCCCCTCTAAATCTCAATTTGACCCAACAAAGGAACACACACAACCCTTGGATGCGGCTCACTTCAAGCTAAGCGCTGCCCGTACCGAGATGTAACATTTTTTTTTTGTTTGTGATTTCTTTTTTTTTTTTTGGATTTTACAAAACATTACTCTACTTACAATACACTACAGGGCTCAGTTACAATACGTCACTTACAATAATTTGCTGAGAACAAACTACTATAGTATAGTTTACAATAAACTTGATTACAGTAGATGACTGTCGCGGAATCAAGAGGACTGTATACTTCTTTGTTTTCTAAACGCGTTTATTTTCTTCCATCACTCCTGACAATCTGAACATACTAACACTCTAACGATCTAATACCAATCTGCCCTTACAATTCAGTGCTACTTCGTTTTACAGTTCTAGATGCGAAATAAAGTAATTTTCCCACAATCACGAGTTCAGTAAATTCCCAATCCCAAAGTACTGTAACATACCCTATTTTAGTTGCAATTTCACAATTACACGTTTCTTTCCCTTATTTAGTTCACTGTACGCATGCAAATCAGTGTTGAACTTTGTTTACAACGTTGTGAAATATCATGTCACGAAATCTTCCTATTCGCGTTACAATCAGTCTAGTATTTCGTTACATTGTGTGACAATTTATAACATTAATCATTAATTATAAAGAAATCGTTCTCGACAATGACTTACTTTCGATTAATTACACTAACTACACAATAATCCACATTTACATTATTTTATGACATATTACACTACTTTCAATATGTTACGGTAAATTACTTACAGTATCTTACAAGTTGTATATAGCGAAATCGTATGCTTTACAACAAAATTTGACTTCTTGTTCAACTCTGCATTGTTTGGACGACACCCAATCCCGCAAACCGATATGGGGCAAAAGCTTATCCCATTCCGAGATGTATCACGACGTATGGCAAACTTTGGTTTGACAGCGACCTCTTTGTTCGAAATCTGGACGCCAGCAGTACAAGTCGCTTTCACAAAGGAATTTTTTTCTTTTCTCATAGTTGACAGAATGGTACTCTTTCTTTCTTATTCGGGCCTATTTTTTTTCTTTTTTTTTTTTTAACCAAGGACTTTCTTCCGCTTTTGATTTTTCTATAAGCAAAGAGCTTCTACGTGTGAATTTTGTGATGCGCGATATACAAGGTTTGATTTCAGCTTAGTCCAATAAAACAAAAATCGATTTTTCGGCCTCTGAAGGTGGGAAGTAAATTTAATTTTAATATCATTTAAAAGTGTAATTTGATCGTCCGAGTGAGTGTAGTCCTGAGAAGGACTGTTGTCGGTGGTGGTGACTGACGTTTCGACAACCTGAGCGGAAGTCATCATCAGAGTCAAGCGAATAGATGTTGTCAGTCGAATGTTCTTAGTCCGGTTTGTATGAACTGATTGGCCAGTTTTGCCGTGATGTTATTGGCTGTAAGACTCAAGTGGCGTGGGTCGTTCGTGATTGGCCGTATCGATCGGTCGTGATTGGTCGTATCGATCCGTTAGTGAAGTTAGGTCGTTCTGTTCGGTTCGTTTGTAATGTTAATGTCGTGAATGCTTCGTTTGTATGGTGCCGGTAGTGGTTGGCACCTGTTGAGGGGAGTCTGTTCCAAGTTAGTAAACCAGCTTTCCAGGGTCAGTCGTTGAAAGTGGTTTAATATCATTGTTATATTTTTCACAGAGTCTTTACAGAGGGTGGCAAGGAGGGGGGCGGTCTGTTGAAGTCCTAAATGTAATAACTGTCCTAAATGTAATAAAGTCCTAAATGTAATAACATTTGGTCCTAAATGTAATAAAGTCCTAAATGTAATAGCGTTCGGTCCTAAATGTAATAAGCCTCCTATGCAATCGTTTAACTGCGCTAACATTGAAATGTTAAAGTGACAGCTGTTGCGCTAAAGAATCCTCTGTCCAATATTTATGGAATATTGCAGGCTCACTGATATTAATCAGCGTCTTTTTATTTGTTAAAGAGGTAGGTTGAGAAGCATTGGCTACAAAACCTTATACTGATACTGATGTGCTTTTGGCATCAAATTGACGGACGCAAAAGCAACGAGAACGTTGACTAATAGCCCTCTCTATATCATTGGCTCAGACTCTTCAGTGTAACAGATTTTGACGAAATACTTCTGTCTTCAGTGCTGAAGTTAACACTTGATGAACCGAATTACAAGGAAAAAGAAGTCCACCGACTTATACGTTAGACATATTCTGGGCTCAGAGGGGCATTCTTTGTACGGTCTTCCCTTGCCAGATTTGTACGGGTCTGCATAAAATATATTCATATATTATTGACCGAGCGTGAGGTCAAAATGGCTATATATTGGCTGAGTTTTTTTTTTTGCGTTTTTATGGACGGAGACGAGGTCACGGTCCATAAAAAAGTAGAAAAAGAACGAGGCTAATATCCAGTAATCTTGAAAATACCAGCATGGTCAAGAGAGTTTATATTCTCTTGGCTTAATCATTAAAGGATTCATTGTATAGCAAAATATTTCGCTTTGATAAGAATCAAGAATGGCCTGTTTATTTCGAGAGCCGATAGTGAAAGCCAACTGTGTTTGCAGTACAATAAACCCAAGAGGGTCGTTTATTTTTTTCTATGTATATGCAAATATTGTCCAAAAGTTACGAACTTTGTAAGTTTTCTTGCGTGGGATCAATACGGGTATCCCGAGCGGGCGAGGGTGGGCCCATCATGCCCGCTCAGGTAGCCAATCAGAACACAGGATTCACTTCATCTTGCCCACGTGCGCTGCTAGCTATTTGATAAAGTGACTAGTGAGCAAGATATCGACTGACCAATCATATGCTATCCCATTTCACGATCACAGGTCTTGACATGTTACCTTTTTCCACGCAAGAGTCAAATTGAACCATTGAGCTACACCAATCAACACATGATGGTCAGTTGACGGTCTAATGAACCATTCATTTTTTTCCTTTAGCCCCTTATGACGGGTTCATCAGTTCCGCGAACCGAAATATTAGGAAAACGTATATTTTACAGTTGATCTCAAGTTTATATTTCATTTTTTGTCTTCACCTCTTTTCCCCGCCGTGAGGGGAGAAAATGAATAGCTAAATAGATGAATGAAAAAAGAAAGCTCAACAGTTTCCACTTATAGTCATATGGTACATGAACTGATTACTGAGGTGGAGTAAAGCCATAGAGGGCTGGAAATGCAATACCCCAAGTTCAAAATTGAATAAATCAGGATAGTCATTCTTAAAAATGAACTCAAATGCTTCATCAGAATCAATCGACACTGAATAACATTGATGTGCAAAATTTCAATAACGCTACTAATAATAATAATTTTCTTTATTGAATGATTTCTGTGTGACACAGCGAAATCATTCAAACTGCTCTAAAATGGTGCATCACTACTAAAGACTTAAACACGAAAGATAACATCATTCAGTTCATCATCAATTGTAGTCAATTTCTTTTCCAAAAAGTCTTAATGGTTACGTACCAATCGATTCCATCCTATTAAGCTTCCAGCCAAGCACTAGCCCACTTTGGGCTGGAAATGATTTTCTTCAACTCGATTGATAAACCGCTTTAAGGACCATACTTCGACTGCTGATATTTCTTATGTCTAGCAAGTAAAAAGACGCTGATTGATATCAGTGAGCCCATAATGTGGCATGTATACTAGTCAGCGGTTTTTTGGTGCAACAGCTGTCACTAACATATCATTGTGGATGTCCGCCATAACAACAATGCACTGCAGGAGTCAAACGATTTCATTGGAGGCTTATTACATTTAGGACTAAATGTTATTACATTTAGGACTTTATTACATTTAGGACCAAATGTTATTACATTTAGGACTTTATTACATTTAGGACAGTTATTACATTTAGGACTTCAACACGGTCCTGATCCCGTTTCACGCATTTGTACTTTGAACAGTATTTCCTGCGTCACGAAAAGGAAAAACTTCAAATCTCACCCTACACTCCCTTTCTATAAAATTTGCGCGTTAGGTATCAACTTTTTTGCTTATTTACACGTTATGTATAAACCCTTTTTCACCCAATTTAAAAAACAAAATTCTTTTAAAAACTTGCCCCGGCTCCATCAAAAGCTAAAGGAGGTAGCTAGGGTTTGGGAAAGAAAAAAAAATTAAAAAACGAATGATGAATTATGAAGGATGAATGAATCAACGACGCTCGGCAAGATTTGATTTTGAAAAGTTCGACTAACTTTCCCGCGACTAAATGAAAACAGATCTCTCAAAAAAAGAGAAACTACTTACAGGTAGGTAAAAATCTGCACGCCGATTTCATGATCGGTATAAATATTATGTTTAACATTGATGTGACATTTTAAGGTCAATATCAACATCTGAGCACAAGATACACACTGTATGTAAAAATTAACGATCAACACAGACCCCTGACCTTAAGATTTTCCGATCGTGGATGCTTTCGTTACATCCAGGGGTGTCAGATTCGTATCTTACATCTAAGGGTTTTCAATTGTTCCTCTGAATAGTCGCCCATGTAACAATGAGGATTTATACAAGGGGTTTTTTTATTCAAATTGTACGGTAGTTATATATAAGGGTCTGTTCCCAGCTACTGATGATGATCCCACATATGTACCCTTTATGTCGAGGTCGGGCATGCATGCACTCGTTTGCGTAGGACTTATTATGCCGGTTTTAAGGATGCCTTGGACCTCGGCGGGTGCCCTTCGCGAAATATTTTGCACTGTTTGAAGCATGAGAACCATAAACTTTATATCAATGGAAAGGTTATAAAATGCGCTGATCGTAAACCGACTGAGGTGCGATAATTCGAAACGGAAGATGTTTCTTTGAGCGAATTATTCGACCGTGCAAATAAAACTTCAGCACATTTTCAATGCTGAGGGGTTGGTCTTCAAAACTACGTGGAAGGTTTTCTATATTCTTTGTGGTTCCCTTGCAGTTTTTCTATCAAGTTTTCCTACGAAAGATTTTTCGATACGCGTTACGTCAGCGGCCATCAACAGAGACGTAATCTTCCTGTCCTCAGCAAGGTCATTTAAGGGAGATGGACAATCGACATGGTATTCGTTGATCCAGTATTACATTCCCAGTGTCGAATTCGTCGCGCGAGCACGGCCGGCGGCACGTCAGCGCGGCTGAAATACTTGTGCAAGCCGCAAAGCTAGTTTAAAGTCATGTTACTCAAGAAAATTTTGGAAACGTTAACTAGACCCTGTGAGCAGGGTAACTGGGATACCTGGATGGTACTGGATCCTTGGAATCAAGTGTGGTGATACTACGGGTGTCGGAATAGTATACTGAAATTGTGAGCTCAAGTTTGGCCAAGGGCATACACCTATTTCAAAACATAGGTATGCTATGCATGCAAGAGTTATCTTTTGTAGGGTGGGTGGATTACTTGAAACATTGTAAGTGGTCTTCATTCTTACAAAAGGAAAGAAGAGTATTAACGCGGAAAAGAACGAAAATGTCGAATTACCTCACACACAGGTATTTTATGGTAGATTATGTGTGTTGTGCGAACAAATGTAACCAAAAATAAACTGTATTGGTGCCACGGATACCTGTTAGTACAAAATGCAGACAGCAGACTGCAGACCGGATAAAAAATATAGACTGCAGAGTGCAAAGTGGGTACAAAATGCAGACCGAGAATCTGAAGAGTTTTTACGTCTGGTATATAATAACATGTCATCTTACAGCTTACCGAGCGTCACGCAATCGCTTTTCCGCGATCAGCCTTCACGATTATTTGCACTATTGTGGAAAATTCCTGGCCCACTTCTTGATTAAAATCGATCGTAATATAATTTCAAGCCTTCAATACAGTCTTTTTACTTTGTGCGCGAGTTAGTTGGTGTGATGTCTGTACAGATTTTACCAACGTAATAAAAGTAGATGACGTGAATAACAGTGATGGTAAAGCAAGCTTAAAACGGCAGAAATCGCCGGAAACTACTACGGATACATAAGGTTTGAATAAGTTTTATTAATTTTACAAAAAAATTGTTCATATTTCGAAATATTTATCGTTGTAAATCGACCATATTTCGTTCCCTATACTATTCCTTATAACGTGTTCAAATTTTCAATGGTTCCTCTCGTAACCTAACACCGAGTCACACAACGCGTGACGCGTTCATGAATTAATCGTTGGCTTTTTCTCGAGGCGTGAGCTTGGGCCGCCTGTGACAAGACAATTGCGTAAACAATACTTAACATAATAACATTATACACAACAAACACAGGATTTTGGATCATGTATTTATTAAAAAGAATATTCATACAGCTACAATGAAAACAAACATAGGATTCACCCTTCTGATCGTGAAATTAAAACCATTCGCACTGTTATCGTGGCTACGTTCCCTAGCATCAAGTGAATCCAACATGGCGTCTTTCTTCACAAGCAGTTTGCATCCATTAGAGTTTTGTTCTTCAGTCTCACGGTAGTAGTGTTGTTCAATAGATTGCATAGAGTATATGCAGTTTGGTTTCAGATTTCAGATTTTGCTTTTTACAACAAGTGTACGTTTTTCAACTAAGACATTGGCCTACTTGGCCTACTTGGCCTACTTGGCCTACTTGGCCTACTTGGCATACAAGGCATTCAATGCTTTCAAGCGTTGGCGACTCGATCCGTTCCAAATTACTGCTCAATAATATCTTTCAGAGTGGATTGGCCGCGAAAAAAAAGATTTGTGTGTGCGTCCGTAAGTATTTTGAGCGTTTGCGCCATAATGCTCCAGGTGATCGTAATCCAAACACGTTGAAATACAAAACGACTGACAAAAGAGTTTTATGAGCAAAATTCTCATGGTTCGTCATGTGACTCGGCCCTGTCCGTACATGACAACGCCAATCATCATCAAGATAACACGCGTGATCAGCATGTGAACACCTCATTGGATCACAGTTAGTTGTCATGGTGTTGATGGCCCAATGACCACTTGGTACTATTGCGCACTTTTTCCATTTTGTGGCGGAGGAAAAAAAAAAAAAAAAAAAAAAAAGACGACAAAAAAACAAAGGCATTCTATGACTGGGCTACCACAGGTATCCCAGTAACAAGCCAGAAAACCGATAGTCTCCTTCGCAACCGTTCTTTGGGATGTCACGCAACGCTCCACCCAGAGAGTTTCTCTGAGGGGAAGCGTTGCGTGACATCCTATATTAATTGAACGTCTTTGTCAAATAATGGGCACGGAATCATAGGAAACCAGATTAAAGAAGGGGCCCCTATATTGTAAATATTTGAAGATTTCCCATGGCACCGTTAGGGAGAATTTAGATCAAAATCAAGAGTCTTTCAAGTTAATGATCATTTCCTTAACTTCCATGAGCTTAATGTATGAATTTGCGATACCATTTTTAAGAGAGAATTAGATGCTAGTTACCCTCAGAGGTTAGACTAGACTAGAAAAAAAAATTAATTATTGAACAGGCAGACACAAAGCCTTTACGAAAAGAGACGCAATAATCGTGAGGAATATTCAACAAGACGCTCATTGCACTTACAATTTATTGACTGAAACAAAAGATTTCCATGACGCAAATAATATCGGTAAACATAAGCACCGAAGATCCACCCAATCTACTGGCTCCTAAATGTATTTCTGTATTGATTTTAAGATTGTGAGCGAATCTCAGTTCAATGCAGGCTAAATCAGTTGATATTTAGGCAAATGGTGTCCCTCTGTAAACGAAAAACAATTTTAATGTAGCTCGTCTAAGTGCATCAAAATCAATAATTACGAATTGTCAATCAAATTGATCATCTATGAAGCTCTCTAAAACTTAAAACCGAGTTTTAAACACATTTTCCCTGTCTACAAGAATGCTTAACGTGCAAAAAGATGTGTCTAGTATCTTTTGACAATATTTTATCCTTGTTACTTTCCGGCTGTGTAGAAAACTCCAAGGGATAACGAAAAAAATACTTCTACTGGATTAGTCTTTATTATGCGCGACTTGCGCTGCCTTCTCTTTTTATGGAAATGAGCTTTCGTTTGTATAAATTTGTAGACAAAGAAATGATTTTCTACTGTATATCTAGGTAGAAGAAAATGATGAGTACTTTTTTCGACGGAAAATTTAAATTGTTTGTCGAGAGATAAAGTTAGACAACTGTCGTTATTGCATCTTATTTCTTGATTACCTTTTCCATGTAAACTGCTATATCTACAAAAAAGTGCCTTTCGCTTTTAAAATCGTTTTTTTTTTTAATATAGCTATAAGCAAACCTTTGTGGGCGTTCCCCTAACAACTGGTTTTCAAACTTAGCCACAGGAACAATCTGAAAATTCACAAATATTCACAATAGCTCAGTTTCCTTGTTAAGACTTGTCTGAAAGGAATATTTATCTCAGTAAACACAATGCCTTAAGGGCTCAATCAGAAATGCAAATTGTTAGCACAGTTCTTTCATCCTTGAATTGGAAAACTATGTACAAGCTACCAGCGGCTGCAGCATTGTTGAATTTTCTGTCCCAGTCTCCTTCTGGCCATTTTCCATCACAGTCGGAGCATCGCTTGTTTTACGAAGAGTCGTAGACGAGCCACGCGTCACTCGCTGACGTCCAAATAAAGTACACTTAAGAGCTCTCCTGTACGAGGGAAGCCTCCATGCATAAATAAAAATGTCCAGGGCGACTTTGATGAAAAGCGCTAGATCACTGACTCGTAGACAAATATGGATATTGACTTTTTCAACCAAGTTTTTTGATTTCTTAAAAAGATAAATGTAGAGAGCAATATTGTGCAGCGAAGCCGAAACTAACAAGATGGCTGTAAGATAAAATGTCATGATGGTAAACTGGCGTTCGTTGTGTCTTTTCTTGTAAGAATTTGCTCTTCTGAGAGACTGGTTCACAGAGGCCGCTCTGCGGAGAGTGTATTTTCGTTTGAGATGGCGGTTAAAGGATGTATAGAGTAGTACCTGAACAACGATTAAGACAATAGAAAACAAAGTAGGGTGCATGACAAGGTCTATTAATAAAAATGTGTTCAGCTCTATTCCCGTAAACTGCAGCATGCAAAAGCCTGTGATGTAAACACTGCTCACAGCAAGAGAGCAGAGAACTCGATTTTTGGACACTAAGGCCTTGAATTTGTGTGGGTATGTGACCGCTACATATTGACAAACAGACAAGGCGAGAACCACGAAAAATGACACGCTGATTGCTATAGTAGAAATGATTCCGCCAATCCTTTGAATTAGCTCATAAACTGCACCAGGCCTTGCGTTGAAGTTGGAAAAACCAACTACGTAAAAAATTGCAAAAAATGGCTCGACGGTCAATCCCACGAGCAGGTCGGATATGGCGAGACCCACGATGAAAAATGTCATCGGTGTGCGAAAACACCGCAGAGGATCTTTGTAGATTGCTGTGAGAAGAAGGGCGTTGGATATAACTGTTATAGGCGACAAGATGCACAATATGACGGCAAGAGCGAGTTCTACTTGTCTGTACAGGCGTACTTCTGGGGAAATGAATGAAATATTTCCACTTACGTTTTCAAACACGTTCGTAAGCGAACCATTCATGACTGCTCAGCAGTTCAGTCTAGTTTGACCCTGAAGATGATGAAATTAACTAAAGATCCTTGGTCATAGCTTAAGATCCAATCACCGTCGAAAAACAACCTTGTTCATCTTAGAGGACCAGGACAATCAAAATATATTTTCCGCCAACATGTTTAGTTCACCTGCCAGTGAGTCATTCAATGTCAGCCAATACTTATTAAATGGCCTGCAGGGTTTTTATATCAACAACAGAGCTGAATAATTGTTTCCACTGTCTGATCCCCGAGGCGCAATGAACTTTAATGGCGCCGCCGAGGGAAATATATTCCCTCAACAAATAAAACTGACAAATTTCGCTTCACTAAATATCGTCGATCAAAGTGCGATGGCAGGTGCTCTGACGTTGGGAATGAAAACAATATGTACGTGTATAGAGGGTGACTTAAGTCTTCTACTGGAAGCTATGACGTAGGTCTTCCGTGAGTTCGGTCAATTTTATTAAATACAGCTCGTCCTTTCACAGAAGTCTGAAAAAAAACGGAGAAATATCAAGTTTTTTAATGAAGTTAGAATGAAACAGTAGTTATTTTCGATTCCCTGCTGTTACCCAACGGTCGCGCGTTTCTCTTTTCGAAGGAAGGGGTTGATGATGTTTAACATGACCAGATGACACGTTGGGTATATAAACAATATCGCTCCGACTAAACTTGTTTCACTCGCATAAAAATTATTTATGCTACACCTTTACTCGAATTTGCTCTATAATTCGTTTAGAAATGATCGTCATAAAGGGCACGATGTTCGCGACACTGATTACGCAATGATTTAAGAAGGAAGGGCAATAAATCGTTTCTCTGTTGCTAACTGCACCCGTACGCACGAAAATTTGGGACCCTTTAAAACTGAAATAGAAAGCGAAGTTGTGTGATACTTACAACTTTCACGTTAGAGGGATTGGAAAATCAAGATGCTTCTCTACCGGCTTGAGATGTCGATGAGGTGATTGAGATGTAGTTTGAATAGAAATCAGTCCTTTTCCTCCGTGATTAAGCCTTGAATAAAAATGTCTGCTGAGGAAGTTCAATGAACAATGCGACATACACGTAAAGTTTACTTAGCAGGCGATTACAAATCACTCCCTCCCCCACTCCTCAAGAAAGAAAAAGTCTTGGTTCAGCTGGATGTTTAGGTTTACGACCACTCAAGTCTTGCAACGAAATAAAGTGATAAACATCAATTTTTAAAAGGCTGGTGAACAAAGTTCCATTGGCATTTCACTATTCATGTTTGAAAAGAAAGCACAGAGTTTTGAATGGTAATGAATTAAATTTTTTCTGTCAACGAAGGCGGTGGCAGCGCTCTTTATCAAAATACTGAAGAATACAACTTATGACAGGTGCCATCAAGATCGCAAATTTCAAAGGTTCCCTGATATCTTGTTTCTCATTCAGGTGAAAACTTTGTTTTTTCTGAAGGAAAGTAATCTGGCTTCAGCAAATCAGAGCATTGACAGATTTTTTGATGGTGTTCTCACTTAAGTCGAAATTTTGAACAGCCTTACTCCTTTATCTCGAAAATCCTACGAAACAATAAAATTATGCCGAGGGAGAAACTATAATTTTCTCTGAGCGTTAACAATTAACAATCGATTTGCTATATTAACACCAGCCACACTGTAAATTTTTCAGGTTTCTATTTAGTTGTCGATGAGATGGTTTTTTCGAGTCATTCATTTTACTTTCGAAAGGTTCTCTGCTATTTTCGTTTCTGATGTACTTAGGTTAAATTGCCATTCTACGTTTGTAAATAATTTCTATGCAAAATTACTGTCCACTGTGTTACAGAACAAACAAGAATTCGTAAATTGCATGCCTAACTTGATTAAAAACAGTGTTAAAGGCCAGGGGAAATTTACCTACTTTCATACATGTCAGCGGGTTAAACGTCACTTTTTTGCAAATAGACGTGTTTAAAATGAAAGCGATGTCGACTTCTTTTAATGTTTGTCGTGTTCATCGGGCACTGTTTGCGACATGAAACAAGGTATTTACACTGAGAACAAGGCTGAAAACAATTCCTAACTGATTAAAAAGAAGGAGAAAAAGACGTGAAAGAAGTCCTAGACATCCATAAATTTGCATTAGCGAGGGATATGCTTTTTTGACGCACGCACTCATACTTACTTTTAGGCTTAAAGACCTCATAAGTTATTCGAGTCGGAGTCAATCGTTTACTGAAAGCAATATCTAAGTAACTTCACGAGCGGAAACTGTTTGTCATTCGGCACAATATTGTACAGTAGAAGCTTTCAAGTAGTTTCTGATTTCAGAACTACTACGTGCAATATCAAGTGTGTGCGTAAAATAAAATGAAAATCAGTAAACTATACCGGATTCAACGTATTTGGAATTATCATTTTTTTTCGCAAAATTTTAAAGAAAACTCGTGACGTTTATTGAACAATTGTGGCATTTGAGTTACGCAGTATGGAAACCGAGGGCTTTCGTGACGTAGAGCACCCGAGCAAGGGAAAGGCAGTAAGTGTATATTCCATCTCTGTTGTTATTTTCAAACTGTTTTCCCCTTTACTCGATTTTTTTTCGGTCATTTCTCTGTCCGGTGCTATCCCTTGCATCCCTTGCAGCGGTGCTGTTCACCCCTATGCTCTTCTGTTTTTCTATCTTCTTTTCTTTTAATTCCAACCGGATTTAGTGTGTTTTGTTACTAAGGAACGGTCGGGGGCAGGGGTTGGGTAAGCGCAAATGGAGATGGGGTCATACCGTTTTGTGAACCTGAAAATGAGGTGCTGTATAAAATTCTCCAAACATTTCTGAGATGTAGGGTTTTTTGGTGCTCTCTATTTTCCTTTCTACAGAGAAAGCAGCACTAAAGGGACCAACAACAAGTTGCTCTTGGAGGGAGGGGGGCGGGAGAATGGCACATTATCTTATGCAGTGATAACAACAGGGCCACTGGAAATTATGTAAAGGGAAATTAAATTTCAGCAACCCAATCGCCCCACCTTGCAGTAAAAAACTGTGCAGTCCCTTACATTCAGCAAGAAACTTAACACCTGACTCCACAACACGGTGTATACTTTGTTTCCTGAAGGACTTTCTAGTCCCATACATCAGTTTTAACAAAGACTGCTAGTCACTACATGTTTCAAAAACCAGGAAAAGCTCAGGCTGCAATATGAATTAGTCACCCATATGGACTTCATTTGATTCTGGCTTTTGACTGTTTCCTCTCTCTTCTTTAAGCGAAAATTGGATTGTTCGTACACATTAATTTCATTACAAATTGAAGGTGTTTCAGTGTGGAGCAACTAACTAACGAAATTTGGGCCGATTTTGCGTTCATTGTAAAGATATAGCTTAAAATGAACATGTTAAAAAATTGATTAATTTCTGTTTTTTTCTCACAGATAGCACGAATATTGATCAATTATTCGTTAACGTGTGGCTGAATGGGTCTAGAGACTCATCACGATTGTTCGAACCATCGAAGGTTTTAGGACCGGAATTGATAATATAATATAAACACTATAAGAGCCCTCGAATCCTTATACGAAACTTCTGTCTCGCTTCGATATAACAACTAAAAGGTGAAAATTGCCTCCAAATCTGGGAAATTTCAAAATGGCCTTAACGCGTGTACCAAAAGAAAACCATTATAAAAGAGCGCAGTGCAGGAGCGTGAACAGGAGCGAAGCTAGAAGAAAGTGAAAAGCACATGTTAAATTTATCAAATAAAGAGAGACAAAACTAAGTTTGGTCACAGCAGTTTCCTAAAATTTGTACAAGACACCGGCGTCGATATCGCTTTTTCACCAAATGGGCCGACGTTAAGCTAAACTCTTACTCTTTTTGATGGGAAAATGTCGCAGCTTTACCTTGGAACACATTTTCCGTTAGTAATGCATTTCCTGTGAACCAACGAAAATGACAGCAATGTGGCAGCAATGTGTAAACTGCTTTTTCGCCTACTTTAGGTTCCCACTATGACGAGATTTATGTGTCAAAAACTGTCATTTAATTGCATTCAGGAGATAAAATCGCCAAATCATTCGACTTTAGAGGAGTGCTTTAATCGATTTGGTCACATCGGCTTGCGTCAGCGTTCAATGTGTGATGCCAAAACTTAATGAAGACTTCATTATCTGCTAAGTCCATATTAAGCCACACCAATTTGTCGACAAATAGCAAATTTCGAAAAGAAGTTATATTTTGACTTCGGTTCATGTATTGAATATTCATTCATCCCACGCATATGTTTATGAAATTGTCAACAGTGAGAAAAAAGATTTGTTAACTGCGAGAGAACATCAAGGCAATGTCCTCTTGGTAGATCAGATGTTAATCAAGCGCCTACCGCGACAAGTAAATTACAGTTTAGAATTCTCAAAAAAGATATTCATTTCTAAACTATTATGTAGAGCAAAAGCACTGTGTCATAAAACACAACGAAAACGTTCACTGCTGTTGGTCAATTTAGATTTTTGCATGCTTAAGTGTTTATGGATCTAATTCTGTCTCAGCAATTGCTGTTTGGGGATTTTTTCCCATATATTCAACATGCCATTTGCTCAAAATGTTCGCTTCAAATGTTATTCTGCATTTATTCAAATTGTGGGTCGGTCGAGCGAACAATCACTTCTTGCCTGACAAAACAGTTGTGAATTTAGCTTCAATAGCGAACTACCGAAATATTTATCCAGGTGTACATATTTCATTTTCATCACGAAATGGAGAAAAGGAAAGATTTGGACTTCGTTTTCTAATAAGATGCTACTTGTCTTTGTGAACTCCATATGCGAATCATGAAGATTCTTTTTCTCGCAAAGTTAAGCGAGTAGCCCAATATATGGAATCAAAGACTTTTCGAGAGTGACAAGAAAAAAAGAGAAAAGAAACAATAAAAACTTACAAACATAAAAAGCATGCAGTCAAGAGACCTTCGGTTGAGTTCGGAATTTGACAAGTTGATGGTGTTCAGTAATGGAAATAGCACACCTTAGAACCTAAATCAGTCTTTCTTGTCTGAATACTTATTGATACAAGCTTCCACGCTCGACAAAGTTTAGAGTCATATTTTGAAAGTAAAAGCTAGCTTAAAAGATCTCCAATGGTGTTTCTAAACTACATAAAGCTGAAAAACAAACTGTAAACATTACATAAATAGCAACTTAAAGATTCAGTGTTAGAAGATAGTTCTTATCTTAGCTCACCTAGCTGATGTGAACGTTGTCAATAAGAAACATCAGACGGTAGCCAGATTTCAACTGTAGACTTTTATCCACAATTCTTTTCATTTATGGTTCTTGCAGGTCCAGTCAATGCTTCACTGAGCAGAACATTAAGGCAAAGACAGAACTTCAAAAGGAGGCACGATAACACTTCCCAGAATACATTGCAGACCAACGACATATGCTTTGAAAACCTTTGATTTGCAATACACTAGCGAGCTTGAAGGAGACCTAAGATTAAAGAAAGACTCAGAAATGGCTCCTGCATACCTAAATGACAGAGAGACATCAGTTATTCGTTGTGAACATTTGATTTATTGACTTGACCGTTGTACCTCGATCACTTTTGATTCATGATATCGAAAACGACCACACGCTCAAATCAAGGTATTTTTGACTCTCGGTAATAAAAACTAATAACACAGCAGATAATTAAGCAAATATGTCACTTTAAAAAGCATCATTTTTTGCCACCATCTTGAATACGGTTCATAACATATGTAAGTTACCATAATAACAACACACAAGAACAGTTCTGAGTCTCTTTTAATGCAGAAAATTTCAAAATGACTTAAAAACGCAAACTTATGAGGCCATTTATTCTTTTGCGGTTCCAATATGTTTTTTTTTCAAGATTCAAAAGAGGGCCTGTCTCCATGGTGGGTTTTTGTTCATCATAATATTAAATATTCTTGGTAGTATCTTGTAAGATAAAAAATGAATTAGTTTCCTAAAGAAAAATAAATTTGCAAAACCCTTTAAATTTTGAGAAGAGATTTTAATTGTACATATCATTTATCAGCGTTCGGAAACGCGGCTGAGGAACATAATGTCTACGGAACTCATTAGTTTTGTACGGAAGCTTATCTCCACACAAAACTAATTGCTTTGAAGACAATGCCTAAATTTTAATTGAAGACGTTTTAATTAAAAACATGTTTACAACAGCCTACGTGCTCAGTTGTGTAAAATGCAAACTTCAGCTGACATTAGATTTAAAATTATCTCAACACCTACAATTTCCTCTCTAAAAACGTAGGATGTCCTCCTTCTAATATCTCATACTTTGTGATGAGAGATGATGAATCAGGGACAAAAATCATTACAATTCATTAATATGTAAAACGAGTGATATCCATTGCTGTGGTTATTATCTTAAGATAGAATTGAAAAACTGACAAACTCGTTAAATTTTTTAATCCAGGCGGTGTTTAGAGGGTAAATACACGGTTTTTTGTCCAGTAACTTAAAAAATTCAAAGCGGTTATAATATTGTGTAAAAAAAATGAAGCTAAACACACTTATTGATAAAAGGATGTAACTATATGGAGGTACCAGGGCGCATGAGAAACCCTCGTTTTCGAACAAATTGTTACTTCATACGACAAGTTACAAGTGGGTGTCGAAAATAATCCGGGATTGCTTCGGTTTTGCTTCAAACTTGCACCATCCTCTCGGCCAACCACATTCATAACTAAAACCAAACGCAAGTTGGCCACTAACATACGTATTCCGGCGCTTCAGACAGTTCGCTTGCTTTTGCTTCGACTTCTCAGTTGTTCCTTACGATGTTTCCTTTCTTCTCATTGACTGTCGTGATTACTGTTGTGATTGGATTTACGAGACTCAAACGGAATGAGTTCTGTTAACAAGAAAACAAGGTGATATGGCCCCAAATTTCTACAAAACGGTATGGTAGAACCCCTTCCCCTTCCCTGGTCACTAAGCCACAGTGATTCCTTGGTATACCACCCGCTTGTACTCGTGGTATTTTAACAAGATAATTTGATTTTATCAACTGAGTAGATAATGTAGAAAATGGCCTCCGGAAAGAGTTTCTAAGGTTCTAGAAACTCCCTAAAGTGCTTAATTTATATTATCGACTCAGCTGACAAAACCAGATTATCTTGTAATATCCCACACCGACGCAGCAACACGGTTTGTTTGAAAACTTACCCTTTATTCATTGAGTGTTTTAACAAAGTTTGGATGTTTGTTGTATTGAAAAGTTACTTTGTCTTTTCTTTTGCAACTTTTAAGGAGGAATACAGATTTACATTAAAATACAATTGAATCAAGCTATTAAGCTGTTTTCAGTTCGAACTGAACACAAGACTTTCTTAAAAAGGCGATTAGTATGAGCCACCTGACCTCATTCGTGAGTAATGATCAAACTGTGCTCAGCAACCGACGTCTATAACTGACAGGTAAGTGAATCGTTACTCAGGGTAATTTAGTATTATTAACTGAGTTGATAACGTAAATTGGCCACCGTAAAGAGTTTAAAAGCTATCGTTTCGAGCGTTAGCCCTTCGTCAGCGAGCGATTGGAGGAATTGTGGGTTGTGTGTGGGTTTTTATGCAGAAATGGAGTTACCCTATTGGTGGCAATGTGGTGATGAGAAAACATGAATGAATTAGTTGACTGAAAAGCGCTCGTTAATACCGTGGGGATTAATTGCTTTTCGTTCAGTGGCAAGTATTACAAGTAAACTAATGGCGTAGCCGTGGTTACTAAAATGGGACCCAGCTAGGCCAATCTTTTCGTAGGTTTACGTTATCAACTCATTTGATAAGACTAAATTACCCTGTTCTACTCTCCCACCGACGTAGTATTAGAGTTTCTTTAGAAACTTACCCCCTTGAATCGTTACTTAGCTTTTCTGCACAACTGATCATCGAAACTCGCAAAAGCAGTAAAAAATAAACTTTGTTCTTCACACAAAATCGGCGCGAAATATGCATTTTCCAGGTGTCTCACTGCAACATTTAAATCTCCACGAGCCCCAATGAAGGTAATTCACCGCTTCATTTCCGAAGCCTGTAACACAAAAATCTTTAAATCTAGCTCTTTCCTAGCAAAAGACCCTGACGTACTTGGCTTGAGGTAACTGTCCACAAAATCTGGTTGAAATTTTTCGTTTTTTAGCTCTTCAGCTAGGGAAAGTAGTTAAGTTTGATTTACAGGAAAAAAATTGTAAGATCTCTATGAGAAAACAAGATGGGGCTGAAAGAATGTTTTGGGGGAAGCCGTACTGAAGAGCGAAAGGTGTCATAATTGAAAAGGCCTCCAGCAGAGTGCTTACGTTTGCCGCGAGCTTTCGTCCGTGATCTCGATTTTTATAGTTTGAAGGCACCCTATTTTGTTGATAGTGACCTTAATTAATGTCTCTCTTGGTATGTAAAAGCAAGTCACTCTTTGACATTTAAAAGCTTTACTGTCTAAACTAAAATGACACTGAAATTGAGACTTGGTTAGTTATTTTACATTACACAATGAAAGTGATAATATACTTCGAGATTATTTTGTTAAGTGCCACAAGTGTTCCCAAATTTAATAATTCTCTTCGTATTCAGTGGCCATATGTATTTGCGAAGGGGAGGCCGTTCGATTTATCGTTTGTTCACAATTTTCTATCATTTCTTTCACGGTGAAATTTGAGGGATCGCAGTCCACTTCCACTACAACTTCTCTTTCAGGACTATCAAGAGTTTCTTCTTCGCTCATACTCCTTCTATCTGCTTGTTGAAGGGATGTTACTTTGCTGTCAGAGCCTGTTTCACTATTAATCAAATGAGACTGCGTCTGGAACAGGGATGTATTCACCATCCGATCTTTCTTTAAACGGTAACGCTCTTCCGGAAAGGTGGGCTCTGACAATATGAAGAGTCTTTGATCGATTTCAATAAGACATTTCTCAACATAGGCGCATTCATCTTCAAAAGTCATACTCTCGCAATAGAGTTTGCAGTTCTTGCGTTTTTTCCAGCCAAATAGATTAGAAATGCCCTGGAACAAGTAACTAATCATAAATTCGGCCAAGTCGAGCTCATCTGCCACAGAATCAAGATTATTCTTAACCTCCTCCAAAGCACAGTTCAAAATGACGATGAATAGATTGAGGAAAAAGACAGTCATAGAGCAAACGTAAAGGCTAAAAAACACAAAGGAAAGAAAAGGGTTTACTCTTGCCATTTGAAAATTGGGCACAGCCTTTCCGAGTAGGAATTCAAACTGAGCCACACAGGCACGTGGGAAACTGGAATAGGACTCCACAACAGATCCAAACGCCATCATACCAGACATGGCAAACGAACAGAAAATGATAATGAAAACGAACGAGAAGGAAAACAAATATTTTCCAGCAAATCGAACTGTTATCGACAGAAATACTGTTTGCTTGCTAAAGCGTAGGAGTCTCAGCAGCTTAACTGTCGCCAGAAAGATGACGATGGACAGAGCAGCAGTTTCAAAGTGCAGCAAACGTAAAGGTTTGTGGAAGCTGACCATAGCATAAATGTTCCTCTGAAGTTCCTTTATGGTGTCTTTGGCGGCCCTCTCTCGAAAGATGTGAAGAACTACAGAAGTTATAGAAGTAATGATGAGGGCAAGAATAAGCCAGTTCCAAAAGCTTTTGAAGTATGACTTTCTTTGACGGTACATTTTGACCACTTGAATTACACCGAAAGCAATGATCATGACCAGAAGAAGAAGGCGACAAAGTAAGACAACTTGCACCAAACCAGTCTCTGTTCCATACAAATTCAACATTTGCACACTAACATATTTGAAAACTCCACCTGTTGGTAGGAATTCGAAGAAGTACTGTGCGACCACGAGGATGTTCATGTTACTGTTGAAAATGTTAAATTCCAAGACGACGGCTCGAGTTCGCCGATCGATCCAGCTGTTCTCATTTAAGTTTTCCATAACGTATCTTGCTGTCTGTAAATCATATCCAAGATCAGCCACATAACCACCTCCTCCATATGTTTCTCGAGGGGTTACTTTTGGTAAATTGTTAGTTTCTCCTGAGGTATGATACCGCCAAGGCTTTGGACACAATCTATCAAACGAGGACGATGAAAGAACAGTTGGAGGAAGTTTCCATTTTGGGAGGTACATTGGTGTTTTATCTTCACGGCAAATGGCATAGTGAGGATAGCAAACTTCAGTAACGTTACAGATTTCCACGAGCCTCTTAGGACATGAGTCTATCGAATAGCAAAAAAAAATGCACTAACATTACTACAGTAAGCACAAGTAAATTGAGCGAATATAAGAAAGGTAGTAAAAAGAATTTCTCATCACAGGTAGTTTACTTGTAAGACCAGAAAACAACGTTGTTGCGACGGGTCGGGAGCAGCAAATTCTACACTGAGCAGATATTGAACGCTGTCAATGCAGGTAAGTTTTTTCGGTGAGCCGTAAAGGCCCAATGTTAGTCCGCAAGGCTGTGGGTTCGAGGCCTGGTCGGGTTTAGTGTTTTGTTTTCGGGCAACACACTTAAGTCTAACCGCATCTCACCACCCACGAGTGTAAAGGGTTTCCAACGAATGGAAACTATCAAGTGACAGCGTAGATCCAAACCCCAAATTTCCAGCATTATTCTTAATTAAAAAGCATTTATATCCTTTTCCTTTGCACTATTTTATCTTTAAATGAAAGGTCCTTGTGAGAAGAGAAGGATCCTTATTTGAATATTCCTATTGTCATCAAATATTCACGCTGGAAGACTGAAATTTAATCGTGCAATAGGATGCCGTGCCGAAGTCCAAGCAGAAAAAAAAGCGATAAAACTCAATTATGTGAAAAGTCGATTTCGTAAGAAAACTTTTTCATCGAAGTTGAAAAATCCAAACACACACAAAAAGGGAAAACTGTAACTCGTTCCTCTCGAAATAACCAATAAGTAGTGGAATACAAAGTAATGATAGTAAAATATATATATGTTATTTGCCGGCTGGGAGGTCCGTATGGTGAAAAACTGTGACCGAGGTCTTGAAAATACTGCCCGAGGCCGTAGGCCGAGGGCAGCATTTTCAAGACCGAGGTCACAGTTTTCCACCATACGGACCGACCCTTAGCCGGTAAATAACATATTTATTGTTTTTAAACTTGGCGAAATTCTTTCCGAAAGAACCCGAATGATTTATGGCCGTAAATACGGCAAGATCTTCCATTAACTGAACAATTTTTGAGTGAGTAAATGGTAGTTAAAATAGAGGTGATGCAAATTTAAGAGAGATGCCTCAGCGAAACATTTTCATTTCCGTAACGATGAAGGTGATTTAAAAGGCTTCCAAACAAACTTTGAAACATTATTTTTACAAGTATCTGTCACAATTTGACACCTGTCAATTAGAGAGCGCGCAAGAAAAAAAAAGCGTAGGAACATTTGAAAACCAACAGAACTAGTTTGGCAAGGACTGTCACGACAATGTTTTCTTCAAAAACAGTCTATGATCTAACGGAAAGTATTATTCACTCTCATCGACCATTCATTCATGTACGAAGATTTACCTCTGTTCATTAAGTAAACGGCGAGGAAAGTAATTGTGAGTAAATTCAATTTTTTTATTTTGAAGTTGTACGAGTTTGCTCGTTTGTTTGCTGTAATGGTGTGTTTAACTCTGATCTTTCCTTCACAAAAACTAAATTCGAACGGCACACTCCAACGAGACACAAGGGAATGTAATGCGGCCTTTTCTCAAAAAATTCCTTCAATTTCTGTTGTGCAATTTAAGGTACAAATGTCCAAATTGAACGGAATTGGAAAAACTCATCAGGAGCGTATATTTGTTGTAGAACTTATATTAAAACTTCGCTCGCTCTTTCACTATGAACAAATTGCTCGAGAAAATTCAGATATTAAATGAATGAAAGTTCCATCGTTCAGTTTAACTGTAACCAAATACCTCACGTTTCAACTTTCTGGGTACTTTTTGTGAACGATTAAAATTAATTGCAGACGGTTTTTAGGCCGCTTGTCAACCAACGTAATGACACTATTGTTTATACAAATTCATTCTGAAACCAATATTTTTCTGTCAACCAAAGTGATTTGATAGAGAGAAAAGAGAGGATTCATAAGTTATTTATCGGCTTGAGGTAGTGACCGACGTGTTTGCTTAAAAATACTGCCCAGCCGGAAAACGAGGTATATTTATGAAAAATGACAACGAAAGTTGGGATGTACTCGGCGACTCACGAAAGCGTTACCGTGGCCCGTGGGCAGAGATAGGAAAATACTGACCGGGTAAAGAACCAATCAGATTGCAAGATTCGTTACCGTGCCCTCTAAAAAAACAATAAAATATTTTACACCACGCTTACTTCTTTCGATCCTCAGTTGTCTGATCCGTGGCATGCCAATCAACACAGAGCTCATGTCACTGATGTACATCTCGTTGTTTCCCTTATCGCCGTTGTACCAATGTGATGGGTACATAGCAGGAGCATAAATGTTCATCAACCACATCCACAAACCTAACGCTTCATGTACCTGAAATTACCCCCAAAAGGCGTCACTGATAAACATGTAGTTAACTATAAACAGGTACACTACATATATATTACCATAACGATTATAAAAACTTCAATATTCAAATGAAATCCACAAAGTCTTCAATTGCTTATAATTGTACTTGATCGCTCTTTTCTAGATCTCAGGCCTTTTGTTTCCGACAGATAGCCCCAAAAATTACTCAGGATTTCTACTAAAATCTATTATGAATGTTCTAAACATCAACATTTTTCTAAAATAAGTCACGAAATGACAAAAGCGCCGAAATAAAGCCTTGTCTGGAAAGTAAAGTATATTTCGTATTCAGTGTACCTTCGTTTGTAACGTTTTATTGGCAATGATCATGATATCAGGATAATTAAAATTTGGGCCTCAGAGATTATGTGCGACATCGAGGACTTCGTTACTTTAAGGTTTTCTTCTATGTTTTTTTATCTGTTTTTTAATCGGGGAAAACTTTACACAGCGACAAAGGTATGAACATTTCTAGCATGCATGACATCTTTACCTTTTCACTTCGTGGTAAAATAGCCTTAACTTCTCTACCTATCAGATATTGGTGATAATCTTGGTTTCCATAACACACAATCCCAAGTATCAAAAGATATGAAACGAAGAACGTCAAAGATTGGAATGCCGACACAGTTCTCGATTCATTGATTCTGTACTTTTTGTAACCTTCCAACTGCGTAGCATCCGGCAAGGCTCCTTTAAAACTATCAGGTGGTTCATCATTCCCATTGTTCCTCCGTGCCAGAGATCTGCAATAGGAAGACATGTTTTTAGTTGTTGATGACTTTAAAAATTATATTTCTCACATGTCTGGTGGCCTGAAAACAGATTGAGAAGAAAAATATAACAAATCAGAGCAAGAGAAATTTAAGTGATGCCAAATGGGAATTTAATGCAAATACAGGTGACCGGAAAGTGAACATTGTTTAAATTTTGTTCTTAACTGGGAAAAAAAATCTGGAGCGAGTTACCGCCACAGCGTCGCACAGCTTAAAGAAAAATTCCAACCAGATGCAAATGCAACACCCTAGATTACTTCCAACACCTACTCGAAATTTGCTTTGTTGTATTTGAAATGACGGTTTTGTAGTCTCTCCTGTAGTGACCCTAACTTTAAGACCTTGCACAGACAGAAAGAAAACATCAATACCCCGGGGGTGGGGCGCAACCACACCTGCAGGATCTAAAAGAGTTTAAAAGGAGCCCAAATAGCCTCACAAGCGGTTAAAAAACGGCTGGATAATCGAACGATAACCATTCAATAGATGGTAATATACCTAGGATTTAAAGTAGAGGCAAAGCACAGACAGACGTTTACTGGTATACTGACATAATGAGGGTACCGAGGTTACCTTGTCTTAGATGAGAGCTTCGCTTTTGTCCTCTTTGCTTTGGTTATTATTATGGCAGCGACTGCGGTTAGCGTGACAAGGCGCACGGGTTGAATTGCAAGGATGTCCATGGTTATGGACATCAGGATTGATGAAAGCCATTCATCGGCCGTCTCCTTACCCCACATAAGACTGTAGAAGAACACGACTGTGGCAGAGGTTATGGCAGTGGCCAAACAAAGAAACCAAGCAGCGTAAAGAAAAATATGGTGCAAGGGCTTGTTTCCATCGTCATCCACTTCCACGGAATGTTGATCTTCCTTTTCACTTGACTGATTGCAACAATACTTGTCGAATTTTGACCTGGAGTTTTTGAAGAGGGCAACAATGAGGAAATTGATGGGAGCTATTATCAAGCAGCTTTGAATCATTATAATGATTTGCTTCATTGAAATCTTCAGTGGACCAAGTTTGATTGTATTCTCCGTAGGTTCACCGCTCATGTTAAAAAACATTGCATTGGCCAGCATGGCGCTGAATATGACGCACAAACAACACGTAACACGTTGAGTTCGTGTAAATGAACTTCCCGGCCGTTTAGTAACTAAAGACATCCATAAATGTTTTTCATACAGTGTACCAGACAGGCGCGCGCGGAATGTCTCTTGGAATTCAGGAAATGAGTTTGTGCTCTCGACCAACAACTTCCTAGCAATTTTTCCATCGTCCTTGTTGGGAGAAAACCACTGATTGCATAAAAATTTCCATTCTTGACTCGTTTTTTGTTCCCTAACAACTATGTAGTCCAAGAACCAAGAAGGACTTTCTCCAGAGTTATCATGCCAAACATAAGCGTGGGTTAAAGTTCCAAGGGATGCTGGAAGTGAGACAAGGTACCTGTCGACACTACCACGAGATAGCAGCAACCGCGGAGGATACAGGTTCCCGCGCAGAGTGATTGGTCCACTGCTTCCATGGCTACCGTAAAACACCATAGTTACTCTGGCTGTGGTGCCACTTTCTGACCACACACCTGTGCTGATTGTGAGCTCATACTGATGAGCGACTAGACACTCTTCAGTTTCCAAAAGAATCCTAGACCCACGCTGAAGGAAAATAGATATGAATAAGAGAACGAGACCCAAAATGATTTATAAAAGTTATCAAACGCCTAACGACCGGTTGAATCCTTACCTTAGCAAGATCTCTTCCATCCGCCCTCTTGGCGAGGATGAAGGCAATACAATACAAAAAAAATGCGAAAATGATCGTAAGAAGGACACCAAAGTTACCACTTTCGTCGAGGCGGCTGAACTCTTTAAAAACGGTATCAATGTCAATTGGATTGGGTGCTACTAGAAGGCCTCCACCGAACGATGTAAGGTGGTTACAAAGACAAAGAAGACGATGCTTATTGGACTGAGGTCCGACCTGGGGTGCAAAGGAAAAAGAATTACTGATGTGATTGTATTATAGTGTAATATACCATGTTGCACTACGACACAAGCCGAATTTAGTTTTTGACAAAGCTATACCATACCATACCTGAAGGAAGTTTGGACTGAAAGAGGTCTTGGGGCGAGATTTGATTAGCACATAGTTTACCTCTCCTGCATAGGTACCCTTAATTACAGATCTTTCCAAACACCTGACGTTTATTACTTTTTCTATATCGTGATTGCTCCGGCGGCATTGTCCGGTGTAACAATCCAAATCAAATCACACCGTAAGCCTCTTTTTCCAAATAAATTTTAGCAGTATACCTTACAGCCTTCAGTTAGCCATTTCTGATCTTCATGTGACCAAAATCGACAGCTGAGTTCATCTGAGACAAGAGTGTAGTTCACGTCAACGCGTGGATCATAAGCTGGGATGGTAGCGTACTCGTAAACACCCAGAGGGGGTGGAGGGTCTTTTGTCTCGATACATGACCGTTTTTGCCTGTTGGCGCTAAAACAAGACCTCCGCATTCGATGGGAATTGCTACCAGGGGAGGAGTGTTGAGTATAAAGGATTCCTAAAAAATAAACTCCAGGCTTTTGCATTACTGCATTTGTCAAAAGCAGTTGATTTGGATGACGACTGCAGTTATATTCTTCATCATCCCCATCGATAATAAAATTTCTCGTGCATGAAGAATAGTCTGGAACAGTGAAATTTGCATCAAAATCATCCGTTGTTGGCTTGCTATCATATTTCACCAAAACGTTCAAATTTCCCGTAGACGCCATTGTTATGAGGTATGAGGTTCGTTCGCGATTCACTTCAATTCTGTGGTACTGGATGTTTCCTGGCTTGACAAAATATTTGTTTTCCTGAACAGAGTCATTTTCAGGTGAACTTCCATTGCCGTTGAGGAGTTCTATTCCTAGTTGTATGTCGGTGGTAAGGTTCCGCACATTAAGGACTTCGCCAGAGTCTCTTCTTAAATCAACCTCAACAATATATGATGTGATGAATGACGAGGTGGTACTCTGTTTATAATAGTTGACTTTCGACGAAATTACCTGAGACGAAAAAATGATCGTGGATGTTTTTAGCCTGAGTTTTTCGCATCATCGAACTATTATTTCCCACAAAACGCACATAAAGCATAGCCATACAAATCCCCAAAAATCCCAAGTTGCACTTCAATTTTTGAGCGCGTCGAATGGAATCGAATGCAACGTCATATAAAACTCTTCCTCTACTTGTTAATCGGCTTTGCAAATGGTTTATCCTACTACTTGCTTTCAGAGTCAGATTTCAGATCGCAAACCAAATATGATAAACATAACCATACCTCTAAGTCAACGTACTCCCCAGTGCCAGAAAGCATGTCTCTCATAATTTGTGACTCAGGAAAATGAACGTAACATGTCTCCAAGGTAAGTAAAGAACCTGCCACATATTCTGGATGACTTCTTGCGACAAGAGCCTCCAAAAGTTCCGTTTTTATCACACTTGGGTCCTCTCCGACAACTTTTCCCTTGATTACAGTCTGCAACACTCTACGCATAATTTCCAAAGAGGTCTATAATGAAAAAACAAACACTAAGTAAGCTGCAGCCAACAGGAAGGGTTGTGGAGGTTTTAATTAACCTTTATCTCACAGAACTAAAGGAGAAGAGTTGCAAGCACACCAAAATGGTTTGGTTTTTGTTCGCTTTCTAACCCTTCAATTTCGAAAACGCACGAACGAAGGGAAGGACCAGCAACTAGACCAACAGACCATATGGCGTCTGAGACTACAATATGTCAAAAGAATAAGTCCCAGCACCACTTTAGAGCCGTCAAGAATCAATTTTTTGTGCTTTGAAGGGATGTTTAAATTGTTTCCTTTTCACTGACCAAGAGGATTACTGAGGGCTAGATCAGTTCACGGATCAGGTGTCCATCCAGTTGCTTGTCCGTCAAAACAAAGTTATCGCGAAGAAATCACAACCATTAATTAATAAATCATTCAGTCTTACTCTCGTTCAAGGTAAAAATTTAGTAAGATACTCCTTATCTCAAATAGGCCCTGACTGAAAGTTTCATCATCTATGCATTCAGATTTTTGCCCTGATTATCATGGTTTCATCAGTGTTAGAGTTCATTCAGCTGTGGTTAGTGAGACCACAACACATGGCCTGTACCCTCCGAATTAGAGGAGACGATCGTGAAAATAGCGCGAGAGAAAAATTTGTTCGTCAGAAGGAAAAAAATAACGTCTAGCAGAGATTCACCATTTCTCACGCCCGTTTTTTCGCTTGCCCCACTTTACCGAAAGCCTTGATCAAGTTTTACAACAGATAATCTTCTAATCTTTCTCCGATGGTGCTATTAGGGAGATTATACAAAGACGGATAAGGGTAGAAGCAAGCATAAAGAGCTCCATGTCCATGTTGAAGAAGTTTTAAAGACATTTATGCAACATTAACACAACCAGAGACTAAAAAGCTATGCAGAAAAGAACGGCTGCTGGTTAACACTTACAGTTATGTTTTGGGAACTAGAGCCCTCTATAGCACCATTGTCACTAGATAAAACTTGAAGCTGTTTTCCTATTGAGTAAACTAGATTCTTCTCGGCTATTCGAGAATAACGCATATCAAATGCATACCCTCTAGCACTGATATCGTCAAATAACTTTGTCATCTTCTGCACCATCTCCATTATAAGTTCCTGCCGATTGAGAGAAAGGCTTGTGTTTAGGATTTAGGGCGTACCCAAGAGAGATCATTTGACAGCTGTGTGCTGCAAACCTTGTTGTTTTCATAATGTGCATTAACTCTGTTATCATGCTGTTAAAATGGACTGTCTCTTGCCGTGACTGCCTAAAAACGAAAGTCAAGCAAGCACATAGAGGCTTACTTAAGCCTTCTCAAATAGCAATTAAACTATTTTCACATATCTCCGACTCATGTTCCATGCAGTGTCAACTCGCTCCTCACATAGAAAAATTCAAATAACACGCAGGTTTCTTGGAGCATTGTTTCAGATAAACCAGGTGCCTATAACACTGTCTGCAGAAGGGAATTCTGTTTCGTAACGTCTCCTCTCTTATTTGACGTGATCATCAATTCTAGCCGGTCGAAAGAAATTGGAATGTAAGGCAGCTTTTCTATCTTTAGGAAATGAGTTATCTCTAAAACTCAGGACATTATAATGTTCAGTACATTTTTAAGGCCCTTAGTACAATATGGGTGGCATATGAATGAATTGTCAGCTAAAGCTGCGAAGGGGCAACATGGAAGAATGGAAAACATTGCATCAACAATACAATCGTGAAAATAGGACTAAGATGAAAGACTAACCATAGTATCCGCTGTGATCTCTGCTGGATCATTCATCGTAAGAGAAATAACAGAAGAGAGTTGAATGAGCTTCCTCAGGTCTCCGATATCTATCTTGCTCAAGGTCTTTACGATGAGGCTTTTGATCTAGAAAATAAGAACTTTATTCATACCAAGTGCACACATCATACCAAGTGGATTTAACAAATAGGAAATACCTGATAAGCAGCACAGAGGAACCAGTTATTACCTTCAGTATATTGTGTCCAAAGAGATAGCCAATTAATTTATTTATTCTGAGACCCTTTTAGTTCGACAAGCATATTATTTTGACCCACGACCGCTTTTTCTATACTCATGCCTTCTGAGCATTACCTTTTTAACTCGACCAATAGAAAGAGTGCACCGGTAATTTTAGCCCGGCTATTTTGGAGTCTTTCGGCTGAAGATTACCTAGTTAAATTTTATCCACCTTTTAATGAACATCACTGCGTTTTTCCTAAATTTAGCGACAGTATCTTTTGTTAATGATGCATCTAGCAAACTATTCTTATTATTCCATGACTGGCACTTTAATGCTCGAATGCATTTCCATCATCTAGTAATGGAGAATGGTGAAAAAGGTATCTTATCACGTAATCAAGTCTCGAACGAAAAGGCATACGTATCTATCTAGACGAGTACAAACAGTAAGAAAGTTTGAGAACGAAAGCAATCTTTAACTTTCATTCAAGTAATTTTGCTGTTATGCCTTTGTTCTTATCAACAGCAATATCACTGTGAAACAAAGAATACCCGTTTCTGTTTTCCTAAACTTTCTTTACTAAACTTGTCACCAACTCGCTACCTGGCGTCTCTCTTCTATATTGATAACTTCGTCTTTCTGTAGCTCTAAGGATTTTAAAACAGCAATGGCCATCTGGGTAGCCCGTGTAACGTCTCCTCTACTACTATGGACGACGAAGTGCTTTTCCAAAAGATGGAGTATTTCGCCTGACGCGTTTTTGGTACTCATCATAGGCCAAGGAAAAACCTGAAAGTTGAAAAGAGAATATAAGGGAGTATCTTTCAGCAGAAAGTTTGGGTGATATGACAGAGTTTTCCCCAATACCCAGTAGGTTTTCATAACTGTAAACGTTTATCAAAAACCATACTTGTGTCTATACTTGCCTCCAATCAAATTCACGGCTCACCTGCATCGTTAAAGAAGTACTAGAACTAGAACCAATGGAGCTTGCAACTACCACGTCGATTGTTAAGGAATAGTTTTTCACGAATTCACCGGGAGGTAGCATTATCTCTGTAGCAGTGGAATAACTATAAGACAAAATGGCACTAAGTCCTTCTGCCAGGGGTAGCAGAAATTCATAAAGAAGAGGTGTGTTTGGATCGTTCCAGTTAGCACATTTAAGAGTGAAGACGGTTTGAATAGCAACTCCAGATAATTTGCTTGCCGTGCAAGACCCACCAAAAGGAATGGTGCTGCTTTCAAAAAGCCACGCAGAAAAGCCTTTGGAGGAATCATCATTCATATTTTCTACATCGATGGTCAGACGATACTTTCTGCCTGGAATAATTGTATCGGGATTGATAGTGAAAAAATTCGAATTCGCTCTAGTTCCTCTGATTTCTTGCATTTGGTGAAGTTCTGACCATGCCTCATTGGTCTCTTGGAATAATCTCCAATGATAGCTCAACAGAGCATTTTTTGTGTAACAAGGAGAATTTGTGCAGTTTGCCACAAAGGTAGCTTTGATATTTGGTATTACCTCCAATCCACAATTCATAAGACAACTGCAAAATGAATATGAAAAAAGTTAGTCTCCTGAAATCCAAGATGTTATAGGCCGATAATATGGGTCATTCTCATAATTCGAAAGCGACTGGCCAGATATCAATTCAAACCTGAGTAGACTTGAGAAAATTTCCCAAATTTTGATCAAATTCATTTCTCAGAATAATTAAAGAAGTTTTGAACGTGACTGAGTTGGTCTGAGAGTGTTGATAAACAATCTCTTTATGAATGGTTCGGTCTTTAAAATAAGTTCTGGCTAGTGTTAAGAGCATAATAAGGTTCCCTTTTGCTTGCGACACTTGCTTTTTTGTGTGTGTGTGCAACATCAAAGCAAAAAAATCAAGTTTCAACTGTGGTAGTAGTTATAACTTGATTATAAGCAGAAGTTTTGTTCGATAATTTGTGAAAGTTATTGTTAATATTTAGTTTCAAGAACCCTTTTTGCCTTTTCTTTGTTTGCGCAACATCAAAGCAAAAAAATTAAGTTTCAACTGTGGTAGTAGTTCTAACTCAATTATGAACAGAAGTTTTGTTTGATAATTTGTGAAAGTTATTGTTTTAAAATTCATACTTTCCTCATCGTGCGGTGAAAAAATAACCTCATTGTCATATCCGTGAACATGGACATGTGGCAAACGTTACCCTCCAAGAACGAAATATATCGTAGACACTCAGCTGACTCGCAATGAAGAGACCCACGATGCTATACGACAGTATCTCTTGTTATGGAAAAAATAATTCTTAGCGTTTTCAGACCATTTAACAAGGGCATTTTAACGTACACTGTACAAAAACGATCGATACAGGAAACAATAACTTAAGTACCGCTTACTCTATTTCAGCATAAAGAGGAGTTCCATCGACAATCTCGACTCGCTGCACAAAGGTCCCACTGAGATCTCTCTTCTTGACTGTTAACTTGATATCATAATATTTGTTTATCTGCATTGAGCTGGTGTCCAAAAAAACTATTCTACCAGTATCTTTCAGTTTTTGCTCTTCATTGCCAAAACATCCTCTACTGGCGGCATCTCTCCCGATAACTGTTCGGTTAGAACTATCAGATTCATCATGGAACGTTTCTTCTTCTCTCTTACACGACCACTCAAATGTCAAGCCTTCATATGATCCTTTACCAATATCCAAATCACGAGATGGAGACCCATCCAGCGTTATGTTGGAGTTGTGTTCCCTCGATACTTCTGGTCCGCCAGCAATGAATGCAACGGGTGTAGAAGGGAGGACTTCTATGAAGCCATAATCAAGGAAATAAAACTCTTGAGAATGAGCAATGAACTCGACCAAATATATTCCAACGCCGAGTGAAGAGAAATCGTCTAATTCAGCACCCAAACCAATTTTAATAGAGTACGTTGTTCCAACACTAAATGGCAGAGAGGTCACATTAGAAACTCTCCACTGAAAGCTCAACAAGCTGCAATTGGTGTTTACTTCTGTGTTGAACAGGGTTCGGGTTAATTTTGTCAACTTTGTTGTGGTGTTTACATTCTTGTCTATGTTCAGTATTTTGACGTGAGATCCAAAGACACATGAGGAACCATCTAAAACAACAACAACACCAAAAGACAAAAAAGAAAGGTAATGTTAGCTGTGTTTGATTTTTACTACCGTACGTAACCTTGCAATCTAACTGAGCGTGAAAACCTTCAAAACTCTGACTGTACACTTCGTCTTCTCTCTGAGGATTTTCGTCTCTGCTCACTTTAAAATAACAATATAAATTACGGCGCTTGGCATCTTTACAGACTATTGTTTGGTTCTTTTGTTTCTACTTGCCAGCTCGCTTTTTCCGAAATTTCACTTTCAATTAACGAAAAAAGGCTAGAGAAAAGTCCCGGAAAAGGTCGGACATAATACAATTTGGCATATAGAGTGATAGCTTTAGGTCAGCTCAATGCTTTGTATACTTATAGAGCACTTTCAACCGATGAAAGCGCACGTTATATTCGAACTTTACTATACAATGAATTAAGGTTAATGAATTA
Organism: Pocillopora verrucosa; assembly: GCF_036669915.1. Lineage (NCBI taxonomy): Eukaryota > Metazoa > Cnidaria > Anthozoa > Scleractinia > Pocilloporidae > Pocillopora > Pocillopora verrucosa. The sequence continues at coordinate 12,248,211 of NC_089318.1, read as the reverse complement.
ACAATGAATTAACTCAATCAATATTAAGATAGGGGGAACTTTATGTCACTTTACAATAAGGGCTTATCGAGCCAAAGGCACCAGAATAGAGTGATATTTCACAAAGAAAACCCACCTAAAATTGTAAAGAAGATATCAAAAGGAAGTATTAAAAAAACTTATAACTTAGTTGGTCAGAAAATTTCTGACCAATACTAAAAGCTCTAGTCTTTCAGAGTGGTGACACTTATAAAGACAGTATATTTGATGTTTTCCATCTCATTTCCGATGAAAAAGGTTAAATAAGGATTGAATCCAAGATGACATCGCAAATGACAAGAAATGGCAAATATGTCAACAAGAGAACAAAATGATTTAAATTTAGAATGCTTTTTGAGAAAGCTCAATACGTCCCAGTCGTTTCAAATGGCAGTTAACTTATCCTTTTCCTTAAAAAAGCATATTTTCCTGAAGTCAGCGCAACAACACCTCTGTCATTCGTTGTATTCAGACAGAAGAAGGATCCCTCGCCATTTACACAAGTTTCTCCATATGGACAGGATGCAGGATTGGAACTACACTCGTCGATATCTTGAAAGAAACATAAAAATAAAATGAGTACCTTTAGTCGGAAATCCTTTAGCTTTTCTATTGCGCTATTCCTTCAAAAAGGAGGGCGGTTGACAGCATTATCTTGGTCCAGCCAATATATTATTGGTCCAGCCGGAGAGGCAATCACGTCTACATTTTATACGATGCTTTTTGGTTATGCAGAAAGTAATTGGAACGTCAAAAAATTATTGAGAGCAAGATGGAAATACAAAGATGAATACCCTCTTCGTCAGTTTTGATAAAGACCAGCGCACTTTGTGGTCCATTTCCAACCGAAGTAAACCCTGCTACTGAGATTCGGTAAGTTCTCCCTTTTTCTAAGTTTTTGATAAGCAGCTCTGTTTGGTTTGATGAAGCTGTAAAGGTATGCTGTAAAGTTGAGTTCAACATCCCAACCACGATACGGTAACCCAGGATGATACCGTTGCGCAATTCAACTCCAATTGGTCCCCAATGAATTTTTATCGCAAGCGTACTTGAATTGGTTGCCGACACATTTACAGGTGGAGCTCCTGGTACTAAATCGAAAGAGAGAATGGTCACAGAAGAAAATTCATTGGTAGCGGTTGACAAAATACGGGTTAGGAGGGGTTGATTTACAAGTAGTTATGGAAAAGGTGTCATTAAAATCACAACGCCGACGCCCGAAACAACTGGAGAGGGCAAAAGTCCTTTGTTATAAGAGGACCAAAGTTCACCATTCTCAAAATTAGTTGCACAAAGGTAAAAAAGTTAAAAGTCTTTCTGGGCTTTGAAAATATGAATCACATTCATTCATATTACTAGTTAAGCAATCCTTGAATTCATCGGAGACGACGAAAACAAGAGGGTAAACACACTGGCTAGACAACTGATTCATCATTTAAGTGCAAATTTAATCATCTTAACGAGTAACTAAGTCGCAGAGATCAATTGATGATTTCATGCAACGGTTCTCCACAGAATAACTGAATGACCTACCGTCTTCTAGAGTGCGAGCGATCAGAGCGTTGCTTTTTGTCTCACCAGCCTTCGTAAATGCACCCACTTTTATGTTATAAGTAGTATAAGGTGAAAGGCTATCCAAAGTCAGGGACGATTCTTGGGCCTTAATTGTTTGCACCAAACCAAAGTTATCACCTTCAGCTCTGTAGCGAACCTTAAAGCCTAACAATACACCCAAGACATTTCTGACAGAATTGTTGAACGTCCACTGAATCGAAATGGAGGTGGCAGAGCTTAATTCCAGTGTGACATCTGGAGGCTGAACAGGCGCTAAACATGAAAAAAGAAAAAAAGCGAAATGCCTTAAAAAAAGGAAGGAAATGAAAAGAGTAGAAATAAACTAAAAATGAACAGGCAGAGTTAGCGACGAAATTCTTCATTAAGTGATTCTTAATTTCAATAGTCCTCTGATTTGAATTGTTTCATGATCCTTGCACACCTCCTACTCGATTGCTGACTCTTATATTATTAGGCTGCTCTTCCTCAAGCAATTGGTTACAAAACTTTCTTACCTCCTTCACCAGTCAGAGATACATTTGTGGAAGCGGGACCAACCCCCTTCACGTTTAAGGCTTTCACTGACACTTTATACGCATAATAAGGAAGTAAATCGTGGAATCCAATTGAGAAAACAGTTTCAAATAGCGTCAAATTTGCGACGATCTTTTGCTGATCATGGTCTGTGAGTAACACGTGATATCCTCTAGTGACACCATTTCTGCAGCACACATCAACATTCTTCCACTCCACCAATAGGGATGTGCTGTTTATTACGGTGACAGTCAGATCATCAGGCCCCGCTGATGGTACTATAAAACATGTGAAATCTGCTTCAAAACTGATCTCAAGGCCCAGTATGTGACACGCGTGTCATGTGCCACACCTGTCAATTTGAGGAACACAAGTGACTCAAGATTTCAAAGCTTTGCTAGCAACAAATGAGTGAAACGAAAGCTGTAAAAACTGAGCCTGTAACATACTTTATGCATGTTCACGCTTCTCTGTTTCTCATTAAACCAACCATTTATATGAAATCTATGTAAAACTACCCAGAGAGAAGTTTTCTGTTGAAGAAAAAAAATGATTTGACTACTCTGTGTGCGAAAGCCACAACCTGTCTGAAAAATAACAATTTCACATAATAATTAAAAAATAAGACGTTGATAGAATAGAATGGATACAAAAGTAAAAATGGTAATTTAGTAAAAGATGAACTTAGTTAATTTGGCAAGAACTGGCCATCATTACACGATTTTAAGCGAATTTGAATAAGTTTCAAATACCAAAAGCACTTCAGTCATTGACTTGGAATTAACAAAATTGCTCACCGTCTTCATCTGTTCTCACGTATCGATCGTTTGAAGTTCCTGATCCGCCATTCGTCCTCCCAGCTACCTGAACTTTATACAATCCATATGCCTTCAACCCTGTTATGGTAAAGTTAACTGCATCAAGTCCAAGATCACGCAATCTTTTATTTTTGGAACCCGGTTGCTCAGACCAAATTACTCGGTAACCAGTCAATACACCAACATAGCTTTCGGGTGGGATACTGTTAATCCAAGACACAAATAGACTGGTTGAGCTTGTGTTGAAGGCCCTGGTTATGTTCGGGCCCACATTTGGAACTGTGAAATGAAACGATGAGTCAGCAATAACTGGGATAGGCCATGCAGTTCTTAGCCTAGTTGTTCAAAGGCCGGTTAGCGCTAACCCGAGGTTAAATTTTAATTTTGATTTGTTTATAAATTTGTTTAAAAAGCTTTTGGGGAATATTTTCTCTATTCTTTTTAGAGCATCCCATAATCAAATTTTTAGACAAAAAGAATCATACTAAATTTTTTGTTGAAGCCTTCAGATCTGAAATCAGATTTCACAATAAGCCTGGGTTATCCCAACCCAGCTTTGAACAACCCGGCCATGGAGAAGCAAGGACTAGTGATTCTCATAGTTACATAGATAATAAAATAAACGAGATCATCACACGACGAAATTTTTACACGCATTCTTAGTATCTAAAGAACTCATAGGAATCTGACCTCTGAATTTTCAGAATTTGGAAATGATTACCGAGTCATCAAACATCATTCGAACTGATTTTTGCTGATTTTTATTCTTAACTGCTTTTCCAAAGCTTCAGTTCCAAAAATATCACTGCACAGAGAACGATGAACGATGACAAAAATCACTGATACGGTAGACTCCTGAACTCTTTTTACTATATTTATTACATCCATTTTGAAAACACTGGTGATCCATGCAATCTGATTGGCTCTCATTGACGCGATTTATTCACGAATCGCACCAATTTTTTTCTCTAACTTGCATCTTTTTCCCAGCCAATGAAGCAGCTCTACTAAAATACAACAACCAGTCAGACCAAGGCTTGCTAAAAGAAACCAATCAAATTGCAGGAAAATGACAAGGAACTGTCGCTTCTTCCTATAAACCAGCTTACTACTGGATCAACAAAATTCCTCTATCTTAGCGACTGAATTTTGCAATTTCGAAATGGATGTAATGAGGTGGTGATTGAACTTCGCGTCGAACAATTTTAGTCTGAAGTCCTAATCGTGGTTTGAAATCATTTTAAAATCACGCATATGATTTCAGATCAAATTGCACTCCACTCACTTAAATCACCATTATCTATCTACAGAGTAGGCCCTCTGTCAATCTATGACAATGGTATTCGTCAGTGGAAAGTCTTGAACAATTTTATGCAAATGTGACACTGTCTTGTTGTACTACAATGTTGACATGTCCATTCCTCACCAAAGGAGTGATCCTTAGAATGATGCACATAATAGCTGCGAACACAAAAATTCCAAAAGGGAATTGTAGTCGATGCGTGCCAGTACGTAGCTGTAAACGAGACCTTCCTGTGTTAACAAAAAAACTTTATCTCCCTAGCCTCATCTGAGCATTAAGCCCTGTATTATCCTGACCAGCCGCACCATTCTTTTGGGAAATAAGGTGACGCATCAAATAAAACAGACTATCTATGGAAGAGAAAAGAGAGAGGTTTCGAGCAAGAATAAAACTATCTAAGAAAATTTAGAGTTCTTACCTGACTCTTTAGTTTGGAAAACTTCTACTTTAGTTCCAAGTCTGTAGCCGAGAAAGCTGAGCGGAAAGATGCGAATACTGTAGTTTGTGAGGGGCTCAAGTGAACCGAGGTCCACATACAGAACTTGTTGAATAGATTTATATTGTGTTGTAGATTTCCATGAGAAGCCGCCCAATTTGCGACCAATTGCTGTATAGCCATAGAGAAGTCCAGCGGAGTAATACGGAAGGTGGTTAAAATAAATTCGAAGGAATTCTGCTCCTCCCCTTCCTGAAGTAATCGTTGGAACTGTACAGAAATCTGTTCAAAGAAAAACGCCTTAGTCTTTACTCGACGAGAAATTTTACATATCTATTGCGAACGAGGTTTACTGAATATTTTTCCCTTGGGAAAACCTTTCAAACACTGAAAACACGTTAAAATATTTTTGTTTGTTAAACGGCGGAGGTCATAATTTACCATCTACTTCAGTCCACTGAACCCAAACACTCCAATAAACTCCCAACAAGGAGGAACTAAGTAAATGTTCGAAAGGCTTCTGGACGGGAGGATTATTAGAAAAGGCCGCTCACCAGGGAAAAGGGAACATTGAAAAACCTACTGACGGTCAAAATGCGAGCACTAAATGTTATTTTCTGCTGAGTTGCCTCTCAAGGGAGTAGCTAATTGTGGCGAGTTGCAAGTCGCCACAATAAAAAAAATAGATTTAGGAAAATAAAGTATTTTCAACATAAGTATAAGTACCCTAAAACGATTTATCATTCGATATGTCGACCGATAGTCGGTCAAAATTTTTGTCGATTTTCGGAGGGGGGGGAACCATAATCACCTCCTGCGATAACGAGTTACCCGACGTCTTTTTCGAGTATTGCTCACTTATCGATCGACCATCAACCAACAACCGACTGCCCTGCAATCAATCGAGGCCTATTTAGGTCAACGTGATCAGTGGTGGCTAAGGCAGCTTTTGAAACGTCTTGTGACTTACATTCATCCGTGGCAGAGCAACTGAGAATTTCTATTCTTGAATTTAACAGAGTTCCATTTTCGAAAGTTTCCTGTAATTGTAAAAGGGTTTGCCATTCGCTTCTGTAGAAATTGAAGGTCATTTTCGCCGTTACATTGCCACCACGCAGTTGACTGCCAAGTAAAAAGCATGTCTGTTTAGCTTATAAACTGAAATAAACGTGAATTTCTTAGATATCTAAAAAGCTCCTGGAAAGGAGAGTTTTCTTTTAAAGATATGAATTTGACAAGAAGAACTGATATCTTGCGACATTGAAGTGCTCCCAAAGTAATGACAGTTGAGTAGCTTATTTCAGTCTTGAAGATGGCAACTAACGTCATGCAAAGCATCAAGATGTGGCATAAATTACTTATGACCAATAAAGCTTACCTGAAGCTAGACACGTTAGCTTCTAGAATATTTCCCCCGACGGAGTTATTCAAGTTAGTCATCTAATGAAGAAAATTTGATCTGTCATTTTATCACAGTCATCCTTAAAATGACCTTAACTTTGCATAATATCTTCACGACAATGTAAATTGGAGCTTAGACTATTTGATTTTTGCAAAAAGACTGTTAAGATTCTAAAGAGAGTTCTTCTTTTATGTGGATAATGCATAATGAAATATGTAAGATCCAAAGCACTTACTACAATCATTTTTCTGTAATCTTTTTTACTTCAGTATTTCTGCCTTAATTTTTTCATACCTCCTCGTTAGTGTTTTTGTTAAGTTTGTTATCGTTTTTCTTCGCAAGCTAAACATTTTTTGTATGTTTCTCATAGAGCACCTAATTTCGCAGACCTCTTTTATTTAAAGGCAGTTACGTTAATGCACAATCGCTTTTTCAAGTCAGTTTACGTAACAGGTGTTCTTTCTCAGGACGGAAATATTTGTGCTTCAGACATTACGGACTAAGGTTGATCCTTGCCCAAGTTTACTGTGCCATGACTCCTTTTCATCTCAGAGAACGTAAGCACATACTACGTGAGGTCTTCATGAAGTAACACAACAACTTTTTATTTTCTCGTTCAATGTTACGGTTTACGATATCGGTAATTTGAACCGATGGTGGATAAGAGCATCCTATAAAGCGTTATCAACCACTTGACTTACTACCCTCAGTAAAAGATCATAAAAGGAGCAGACCTGGTTTGTAAACTGTACGATCAACTCCTCGTGTTCATCCGACTCTGTATCTGCTAAATTTGGCTCCCAAGGTAGGTCCAGAAGAACAATGTTAAAGATTACATCAATTGGAATACGACAATTATCTGAAAAATCATAATGGAAGAAACAAAAATGCCAATGCATACGTTTGTGAAGAACATCATAACTTCTGACAAGGGAAAGCAGTGGTACAAACTATCTTCTAAAAAACCGACGAGAAGTGATTCAAGGAAAGTCAAAATGGAACGTGCAGTTGATCTCTAAAAATTCTCACGTCGATGATGCTTAGGGAAAACTAGGAACTTGGCAATATAACCCGCAAAAAAGTGATAAAATATTAAATTAAGCTTCTTAAGAATTTTTCTCTTCTATTCCTCGCGTTATTTTCAAGAGTGAATAGGCTTTTTGCCGAGTAGTTCCTACTGTAAAGTATGAACGTATAATTCCAAATCAAATGATGTCTACTCTACCTGCCAGTGGGTAATGGTAGATCGAAAATAACATAAGGGTTCACCTTTTATGATGTACCAAGGAGCTTTAAGCTTTGTAGATGAGAGGCTTTCGTTCCAAATTGTTAGGATGTCCAATTCGACAGACAACAAAAGTAATCGCGTTGAAGATCCAAGAGATATTGTTTGCCGCGATGGCGGTCTGTTCCCATGCTCCAAATCGCAGCTTCCCTGGAGATTTGATGTGGAAGCGTCGTTAAAAACCTTGAGGCCACCATCAGCTGATGCAGGATCCTTCCAACTAAACGCCACGTGGGACCATACGTTACGCTTGTACCACGTTAGGGTGCCTTTACAAACGTAGTTATCACTCACAACAACTATCTCTAAATATTCTCCCCGCATTCCAACAGCAAACCCTTTAAAACCAGTAATCTGTTCTACAGTTTGTGTGACAATATTCCCAAACAGAAACGAGTAATCGACGAACTTAGAATCTGGTCCAGTTACTTTGATAAAAAAAGAAACTGAAAAACCTGCGGCGCACTGCGTTGGATCAACAGGACACTCGATGGCGAACCCAGGATTCAGATTGATTTCACCGGTTCCCGTGATGAGTACTCCACTGCCCGCAGGTGAACGCGTATTCGTAACCTCATCAGGGACTAGTGAGGTGATATTACCAGGATGAGCGGTAATGTTGTCAACTATTTCCGGATAATCCAACTCCCAGAAATGATTCGCGTCCTCAAAAAGGGAATAATATGACTCTGGAAAATATAGATGGTAATACAACAGGTTTAAAATCAACCCAGTGTTACGTATGTCACGTATATGGTTTTCGTGACCTTATTAGGAGAGTGCATTAGGTATACATTGACATGAATTGCTGATCAAAGGACACGAGTAGTTCTCGATGCCGGAAAACTCGGGGGAAAAATGACGTGTGTTAGAGAACAATTTAACAGGATAGCTTGCACATGATCGAACAGCAGTCTATACTAAGATTACAAAGGGCGAAGGGCTAACACTCGAAACGTCATTGACATTGGACACCTTAATCCAAAGACGTCTTACTGCGTCTTTAATCATGTTTTTCAAGGCATACAGGCTATAGGGAGCTTCGTATATCTCTAATTTTTTCACACCTAGGGTATGTCACTGCAATTTGCGCTCCTCTGCTCTTAATGTTTCCCGGCCTGTAAATACCTCTAGCCATATTCATAGGTCTTTTTCATATATTATCTCTCATTCCTGGAACCAGCTACCATCTTCAGTTAAATCGGCAACTACTCTAGCAGAATTTAAGACTGGCCTATCTCGCATAACTACGCTTGGCTGTAAGTGTAATAAATGTATAAGTATACAATTGCAGGGGTAGGGTTATGAATTGGTAATTAGGCTTCAGGGTTAGGGCTACAAGTTAGGTGATTAGGGCTGGTAGGGTTTCAGGGGAGGTTCAGGATTAGGACTAGGGGTAGGGGGCTAGGTGATATTTTTGCGTTTCTTTTTTATACATATATTTAGCTGGTACATGTATTTATATACACATCTGTATTTTAACTGTCGAGCGTTTTCAACATGAGCCATTAGGCTCGGGGGATTGGGTAACCACCTCCTACGTTACCGACATGAAATAAATTGTATTGTATTGTATTGTATTGGGTAATTTAAAAAGTTTTGTTACATTTCAAATCGCAATTTAAACAATTTAGCCATTCTGTTTGATCGCCTTATGGCTCCGAGCTCATGGACCCTTTTTGAACTCTGCGAAACGCAGCAGGGTTGTACACGACAAATTAAACACGCTGAAGCTCCTATTCATGGCTATCATTCACTAACGATTATCTCCTGCTTGTGCGAATTGAATAAAATCGATCAATTGGAGCCCTGGTTTTTTTAAGTTCAAAAACTTGCTACTCACAACTTAAGTAACCAGTTCTCGGTGCTAAGGAATGACAAAACCAAGGCACCAAGCAACTACATCAAATTATTGTAATTTTTATCGGCGCACAATCTGATTATTCTTGTTATCAATAAAGGGCAAAATTACTGAGCGCTGATTGGTTGAGAGAGAGGGCATTTTTTTCTTAATCGAGGGCATTTTTAGTAATCAAGAGAGGGCATGATTACCTGTTAATGATTGGCTAATCCGTTGCATAGTAACCGTTCGTTATCTTGAAATTTGTTATCAAGTTTTTGTTGCAACAATGGCTTGTCGTTTTATTGAAGCGGACGACGAATTAATTGAACTTTTGAAATGCGAAATTAATTGACACAGTTTTGGAGAATAAAATTTCATTGAATCGATTGGTCAGTTCAATTTGATTGATGATTTGCCGTAGCGCTAAACAGGCTTCCCAGATAAAAATAGACTGCGCGCGTGATTTTCCTTCGTATAAATTTTGCCCTTTATTGATAAACAAGTAATCCCATGAGACCTCGTACTATTAAGGATTAATTGCACTTGAGTTTTCAAAATTTTCCAAATTGCCCTCGTCGCTTCGCGACTCGGGCAATTTTGGAAAATTTTGAAAACTCTCGTGCAATTAATCCTTAATAGTACTTGGCCTCATGTGATTACATATACAAATCCGATCTACGTCCTCCATCATTCGGCAAAGAAGAAACAGTCGTAAATTCTTTTTCTTCTTTTCTCAATTTCTCTCCCCTCTTTTCTTCCTTTCCTTTGTTGGTTTTTTCTTTCTACTTGTTTTGTTTTTTTTTTGTCGTTTTGTTGTTGCTATTGTTTTTTATTTTCATAACAAAAAACCTCCAACCAGAAAACTAATATAAATCGAAAGAAGCAAGAAAATCATAACGGTTAGTGTTAAATCTGTCACAGGCTTACAGGAGAAACCAGTGATGACTAATAGGGTCTGGTTTACACGATTGGACGTAAAACGTTTTGCCGTAATATGAGACACACAATACCACTCATCATTTTACCTTGAGAACACGAAATACAAGAAGAACCCAACAAATGTTCCTTACATTCTGGTAAAAAGGAAAATCAAATTCAAGTACTATTTATTGTCCTTTGTCGTTAAGAAAATGATATTTCAATATGGTATTAGTAATTTACTTGTAAGATTTAAAAACCCAAAGAATCATTCATATCTCGTCCATTCAGCAAGCTGGATGAGATTCTTCAGCGGAATAGATCGCTCAGACACTTTAAATTATTTTCTTGAGAGATCAAACTATTATGGTGGCATAAAAAGTCAAAGATCACTACTGTTTAAAGAACATACCGGTCGATCCAGATACTTTCGGTAGCAAAATTGTGTAGATACTTGAAAACACCTGACAAGAGGAGAAACAAAGAATTCTTTTAAAGAACTGCATCTTAGGATTACAAGCGTTAAATTGACAAACTTTAAGACTTACCAACGTCCTTAGAACAATCATTTCACCGTTTCAAATTCCTTGACGAGAAAAATGACAAAATAGCGTGAGGACCGCTTTGTAGTTTTTCATTCACCCCAGGTGCAAGGTAGAAATCTATTGTGACATTAGGATACTTAGTATCCTGCAGTGAAGAATTAGTTTTGCTTTCATTTTTAATTTGTGGTGTCGCTGTGCAGTCATTCAATAAGAAAATATTTTGGAAAATACCTCTTGGTTTTAACATAGAAATTTCTCTCACTTTGCCTTCTTTTGTCTTCATACTATGCGCAAAAAAGTGAAGCTGCTAAGAAAAATAATTTGAAAAAAATGAAGATTGAAAAAAATGAAGACTAGGCAGTATGGGCCTTAACTTGATTTTCAGTCTTCCAGATGAGCATTATTAGTAGTCGCTTCTACATTCATTTTGTTACTCCAAGACAAATATAAAGGAAAAATTCTTGCTATGCAAAATATGAAACTGAATGGGCTAAATTGTACCCAACAATACTATTATCTATTATTACCTTTTGTTTGAGAAAAGCTCTTCTTTAACAATGGAAGATATCTTTACAGAAGAAAACAGTTGGAAAAACAGTGACTAAAACAGTTGAAAAAACAGGCTTCTTCATGTGGTTAACTTCTTCCTGATTATTTTTTAATTTAACTAAGGAAATTGTCCCGAGAAGGGTAAAAATGTGGGAATCGGAAATTAAAGGAAAAAGGTTCATAATAATCAAAGACTCGCCCCTATCTCCACAATTGGGTCTTAACAAAAGTCAAGCTTTCTTCGTTCAAACGTCAAATAACAACTTTACTGCTGGAGCATCTTCGCGCATACGAAAAAGTTGCAAGTCAGTCACGGAATTTCATGACTTAAACAGTACACTACTGATAAATTGATGTGCTGCTTGACAAACGAAATGTAGGTAAAGACTTGGATATTTCGTGAACTACAGTTAATGAGTAACTGGTGATAAACCTATTTTTTGTATGCAAATTTCTTCGTTAATTAGCTTAAGGGGAGCTTCTCACCGCACCGCACACAAGCAAACCAACACACTACGTTTATCCACAGACACAGAGTAAGGGTATCGATAAATAGATCCTATAGCTGTTTTTGTGACTTTTCATTGTTTCCCCGAATTGTTTTAAGGTGGAAAACTGCCATGGTCTCTAAACAAAGTTACTTAAAAAACAACAAGGAAAAAAAAAATTGTGAAACAGAAACTATTCAGCTGGCGCTCTGTCATTGTCTGTTTTGCTATATAATTAATGAGATCTAGGTGTTTCTTTTGAAAACGGCGTGGGGTGTTAACAATTAGTCAACTTTCTAAGCTTCTTAAAAAAAAATTGTGTTCGTTTTAGTTCATAGTTTCTTGGCATGAATACTTAGCAAATGGATTCAATGTTGCTGTACATCTCTTAAGTAAAAGATCGTAAACGACGTCGAATGTGGCGAGAACAAAGAATGGGCACACGAGGCGAAGTTGAGTGTGTCGCTGATGTACTTACTACATTTTGAAGTCTTTTGTGATGCATTCTAAACTGACGCAGGTTAACACGACTTCCATTTTCTTTTGTAAGGAAGCCAAATGGTGAAGTCATCTTCACGTTGTTCCTCAATAGTTCATCAGACCCAATCATTCCAAATCGGACAGGTGCCTTTTAACCGAGCATTTCACGCCTTCGATTTTAGAAATCAGAGTCATGATTGATTCAGCTCGGTTCGTTTTTAAGACAATCTGAAAATATTTGTCGTTATGTTTTTCATTCTCCAAAATCTCTTTTTTTTCTCAACGCTTATCACTCAGTTGACAGAGTAATAGATCTGGTCAGATTTGTCTTTCCAGTTGCCGTACCGCTGCTGCTAAAGCATTCGGTGGATATGCAGGTGTGGAACTGAAAAAGTAATTCGAGTGCGTCAAAAACTTCGCGGTCGTTAACTACGCTTTTCGCTACATCCCCTTTCTACACAACGCAGACAACATACAGTTCAGAAAAATTTTTGTGCAACACTGAGAATTAGCATGTTTATTTTAAAAGTGTTTCTAACCACTCAATTACATCTTGAATTAAATGTTTACATCCATTTTAAATAATTACCTACAGTGGCATTCTAAAATTAACATGAACTTGTCCATTTTCCATTTTGTAATCTTCTTGTAAAACCGTTTCCAATTTTATTTTCTTGTTCCCCTCACTGCTCGGCCCTCGCATCCATTTTTAAAAAGCCATTTGCTCCTTACGTCACGTGTTTTAAAACATCTGACTTGTAGCTGAGCTAGTGCATCAATTGGTCCTGACAAATTCCCTAAAAAAGAGAAATGAATTAAAAGCTTTAAAATGATGAAGAAAATAAAAAAGAAATGAACACCAAGAATAAAAATCGTAAATGCGCGTCTGAGTATTCTGAAACCGGTTGAGTAATCAGTATATTGAGTAACCGTCTGAGTATTCTGAAACCGGCTAAGTATTGAAAAACCGGTTCTCTTTCTTTTTTCCTTTCCTTCTTGATCACTTTTTTCTTGTTGTTTTTTTTTCATTTTTTTAACGGCGTAGAAACCCAAGTATTCTGAACGTATGAAATGCGTCTGCGCAGTTAACATATATTTCAGCGGTATTAGAGAGACGCAGAAGTTTAAAGGACAGAACAAAAAAAAAAATAAAATAAAATAACAAAACGAAAGAAAACATTATAATTCAGGTCACTAGATGATCTATTTTACAACAAACTGAGTATTCATCAAAAGTAAAGATTTTTAAGAAACCGGTTCTCTTTCTTTTTTCCTTTCCTTCTTGATTATTCTTTTCTTTTTTTTTTTTTCATTTTTTTAACGGTGTAGAAACCCAAGTTCCAAGTCGTACATTTACTAGATTTCAGTGCGTCGTTAGACCTCCGATATATTTTAAGATCTTAAAAAATTAAGCTACGAGTGGAACTTTGTATTAGGTCGGGACTTGTTAGGTCTTAAGCACCGAGAAAACGTTTGCACAATAGGCGTTAATTTTCAGGGGAATATAAGGTGAGATGAAGAACCCAGATTCAGAATCCAAGTTACAAATATTGTAACATTGAGTTTTAGGTAAACAGTATTACATGTTTGGGAGAACATTTTCCAAAAACAGCAAGACAAGAAAAAGATTAAAATCAATTTTCTTTCGAATTACTATTTATTTTTACTCCAAGAAATAAACATTAAGGAAACTACAGCGCCTAATATGTTAGGCCAACCAAACTCCGAAGTTTGAAAGGCCTAAGATGAAAATTGCTGATTTCATGAGTGCAGAATATCAGAATCATGCCCTTAAAAAAAATTATCTACACTATTTACCTTAAGATCCCCGGGAGCTTTTGTGACTGGTAAATCATCTTATGGCCGTGTTGTCCATCTAATTCAATAAATTTGATAGGACCTGCATCAGCTGGCCGCGAAAACTTAGCACTTTCATACAACTGGAGTATAGAACAAGACACAAAAATTAATTTTCAAACATGTTACTAAGCAATAATGGCAACTCTGTGAAATGTTTTGTTTTCTTAGACCTACAGGTATGGAAAGTCGTGGGCGTATTGCGCTGTAAGTGTTAACACATTAGCACGGATTACTGTGTTGCCTTGAGGCTACCTCCAAGAGTGGAAGGAGAATAGGTAAAAAGTAAAATGAAAAACTGTTACATAAGTTCAACATACGGCCGGAAGATGGACAGGTAACTTAACCAGAAACATGAGCAATTCTCTTTTTAACCTCGTATGTAAGTTGATGAAAAAGATATTGGAGCGGTTGCTAAACCCTTTGTCACTCAAAAACCCATTTCACCAAGTAAAAATTTCAATATTAGCTCTGTTCAATGCTGACTTTCAATGAATTCTAGGAACAAAACAATTACGAACGCATCCTCCCAGATGACCTTGAACTCACTGAAGAGAAAGTAAAGAAGCCTGAAGAACTTCAGGCTTCTACAGGCTTCTACAGGCTTCTACAGGCTTCTACAGGCTTCTACAGGCTTCTACAGGCTTCTACAGGCTTCTACAGGCTTCTACAGGCTTCTACAGGCTTCTACAGGCTTCTACAGGCTTCTACAGGCTTCTACAGGCTTCTACAGGCTTCTACAGGCTTCTACAGGCTTTTACAGGCTTCTACAGGCTTCTACAGGTTTCTGCAGGCTTCAAATCTAGGCCTCCAAGAAACCATCTGGGCACCTCTATCTTCTGAATCACAGAGCCATAACTTCTTATTTATCCCATTTCTTGGTAAATCATATTTCTCACTCTAGTAAATCCTGTCACCATTACCTACCTTTTTCCCCAGAGCAAACGATATGATCTCATCACTTCGATCATGAAGGATTAGTATCGGACAATACACGTCTGCTAACCTAGAAGACAAAACAAAAAAAAGGTAGAATGAATCTTCAGTACGGAAAAGAAGAAGAATAATTCTATTGGCAGATGATTTATTTTGGATAAGACCCAGAGTTTCATATGAGACCATTATCCTCTTACGATTTAACATGACTCTACCACTCAATGTGTTCTAAATTAGTTTTAGAGCAAAATTTATTTGATTCATAGTTTCGATCTAGAATTTATTTTCTCAACTCGCTGACGACATGTTTAAACTCATACATTGTAGAGAGCGCATTGTTGACGTGAATATTGTTTCAATGATCAACTTTGGATTAATTCGGTCGCAGAAATGCATAAAATGACATGAGGCGCGTGGGGTGCTGTAGTACATGCAAGTGGCACTGCGTGTTGGTCAATCAGGATACATTATTTGAATTTGTAATGACTGGTTGACAAAGTACCTCTAAGGAAATGGCAGTGTGGTTGTCACCGATCTGAACAAAGTACATGAAAACTTGCCCACCTCTTATCAGTTCGAAATGCTTCTTTGACTTCTTCTAGCACAGTCTCATTAAAATATGGCAGGAATCTAAAAGGCTTTAATAAAAATAAAGTTTTACTAACCAGCACTCAATAAAAAAATTGGCAAAAGTATCATCCATCTTGATTTTCTCCTCTATCCAAAGAGACTTTTGGGACACTAGAGAAAAATCTACGAAAATTTCCCCTGAATCTAATGCTTCATTGATTAATACCTTACACACTTCAATTCCTTACGCCGCTGCAAGCAAAGGCAACATAAACAACGCATCGTAATCAAACTCCATTTAGAAAAAAGATGATGACAGATACTCTACCTTAAGAATATCTGCTTTTCACAAAACACAAACAGCTGTGCATTTCCACAGATCCTTTTACAGAGATCATTTAGATAATTATAAAGGGGGCAGTTTTCTAAAGAAACGTTGGTGCTGCATTAGTTGTTGGTATGACAATATAATTCGGTTTTATCAACTGAATTGATAATGTAAATTGGCCACCGAAAAAGTTCCTAAACTCGTTTCGTGTGTTAGACCTCGGTCAGAGCGAATGCTATGATGGAGGAAAATAAAACAAAGACTAAAATTTTCATTCGTGTTTCTAAATAGTGATGAGCAAAATGCAACATTGCAACGCACAAATAACCCATGCACTCCTCTCTACCCACCCAAGATCTCACTGTATAAGATGATTCCAGCTCTCAGAATTTGGTGTCAAAACTTTTATCGTTGACATTTCTTTTTCTTCTCATCACCTTTCTGTTCAAATGTATCTTATAATCCAAGAGGAAATTTATTTTTGGTCTTTCTAGGGAGAGAAAGGGTTAAACATAGCACTGCATTCAAGAAAAACCCTCATCCCTTGTATGGCACAAATGGCCAGGAAAACTTTAAGCACAAGTTTTAACTCTTGCCTGAAGTTTAAAGACTTACTATAGTTATTGGATGATGGACTGCACCATCCCAAATATTGTTAAAAGGTGCTTCAAGAATGACTCCTAATGGTGGAGAACCTGTAAAAACATGACTTTATATTTGAAGCATTGTTATTTAACCTACGGTTTGATCATTGCCTTGCCCATGTCAGTGAAACTCTATCACTGCAAAAACTTCTTGCATCAGCAAATTTCATGTACATGTGTCCAAAATCATGTACATGTACAAGCACCAAAATATGGAGCAGTGCAACTCTTCAATATCTTTTTCTTGAAATTTCTGATAAGCAATTCATGGAGTTTTCTGAGTAACTAGCATGAGCATGGAAAATTCACTACAAAACTTTAAGTCTAAAATACTTTAATAAAATCTTAGAAGTAGCAGGAAAGTTGTCCTTCTTTCCAGGAAATCAAGATTTATAGATTTTTGTGATTGCATAGGAGTAGAAATTATACAAGGAAAGAATGAAGGCTGCTTTGTATTTCAAAACCAGATTCCCATCTACATAAGGTATCAACATGGCATAACCTTTATGCTTTTCCTCCAGTTACAGTGTTTATCTAGCACAAACCTTCTTCACATAGAGCTTTTGCAACTCCACCAGCTACTCTAGAATAAAAAAAACACACAACAAGATGAAACAACATAAATGAATGTGATGTGGTACAATATACATGTAAGTACTCCCCCATGGAACCAATAAGTGACAGTGCCTTACAAGAAACATTCTTACAGCTATTTCATCTAGGCAAATCCTGGTTGCCAGTTTGCCAAAAGAAACTCCCTGAAAAATTTGGCGGCCCAATAGGAATATTCACCAGCCCTGGGAATCAAATAGCACTTTTGTCCTCACCTGATGGTTGCTAACAGATTTCCCTCACTGGAAAAACTTGTAAATCTAAGAGCACTTACACTGTAATTCCTCCAAAACTATCCAGAATGCCTCTGAACTTAAAGCTATTTAAACCAAGTACACAACTGTTACTTTTTACTCCACAAGAGTATCACTTGGTCCTCTTACCCTGAACCTAAGGAGTGACCCCAGATGTACAAAGGTGCCTCAGGACTTTGTGATCTTATCCACTTCCAAGCAGCAAGACCATCCTCAATGAGTCCTAACAGTAAAAAATTTCAATTTAGAGTTGTGAGGACACAGTTATGCTGTCTTATTCAACTTCAGTGGCTGTTGATGATGCCATCTAGGAGGACCTTTCTGTTTACTGACATAGTGCTTGTTGATGAATGATGAAAAGTGATCTTGAAAAATGACTAAGTTCTTTGATAACAATGGTATCCTGATGAAAACCAAGAGTATAAAGTAGAAATGATTTACTGCATTAACAACCAATTTACTCTTAAAGCAGTACTGCAATTTCATATCTGAATTTTAAACAATACCATTTTCAGATGGCTTTCCTTCAGAGTCACCAAAACCTATGAACAATAACCAAAGGAAAGGTTTCCACCATCAGTAAATAGGAAAATATAACTATTCATGGAGATTAAAAGTGACAAAATTGAGATGGCAATGAAACTAAGAACCACTGTCATTTCTTTGTATTGAAGAGCTGTTTCAGTAATTTGATATAAACTGTTAATGTTAAATGTACAAACCACAGAGGAAAGATGCATCTACAAAACTATAGTGCAGCATCAGATTGGGAGGAAAAATACTCAGCTGATACATGGAGAGAATTTGGTACAGATAAATAAGCATAAAAATTAATTTGAAAAGTTGACATTCTAAGTATTTTCCATAAGTTATTCAGGAAAAAATATTCCATTAAAGGCTGCTTTTCCAACAAATGTGTTTCCAAAGTTCCCTCTCATGAAAATAATCAACTATTTAATGAAATAACTTCTTTAAAAATCCTTCAATCAAGTGGTTTAAAATTCTCACACATTCATATACATGTAAATCTGCATTTATATTGGATTGTGACACTTAATTTGTCAAACCATAATGTAAAATACCAAAACAAAACTGTACCTCTATAGTCAATTGTTACTACATGATAACCAATGGAAGTCAAAAGCTGCAGGGATATAAACAATCAAACAAAAAAACTTGAAGTTATATCATTTTGAAATAACATTACAAAAACTCTACAAAATTAATGTACAACATTATTATAACTCTATGAACGAAATTAAAAGTACTGTTAGTATTAAACCTGGTATTTTCAAGGTTTTAAAAGTGTGATAACTACTTTAAAACAGTCATTTATTTTGAGATTTCAGCAAGACCTCAATCATAACAACCTTATAAACTCCTAATCTGTGGCCGGTCCCTCTGAAAGGAAACAAAAAATTAAATAAAGATAATAACACAGGTACATGTGTGTCTAGTAATAGAAACATAATAAATAAAATAAAAACCCTTAATGATTAATGGTTATCAAATAAGAAGTACCACGATCCTTTACTCAGTTATGAAACCGAGTAACCAAAAGTACCATTTGAAATACAGTAGTTCAGTACTGTGAAATTCATCTACTTTCAGTTATGAAACTGAGTAACCAAAAGTGCCACTTAAAATACAGTAGTTCAGTACTGCAAAATTCATCTACTTTCAGTTATGAAACTGAGTAACCAAAAGTGCCACTTAAAATACCATAGTTCAGTACTGCGAAATTCATCTACTTTCAGTTATGAAACTGAGTAACCAAAAGTGCCACTTAAAATACAGTAGTTCAGTACAGCGAAATTCATCTACTTTCATGACGAGTAAATTAATCTGTTAAAAAAAATAGGTCTTTTTCCCCTAATCCCCCACACTCAAAAAACTGGTATCTGACTGTCCAAACATTGAAGATTAATTTTAAATTTACTGCAAGAAATTTCTGGTCAATAACTGCATTCTTTCACTGGTCAGTTCAATTTACTAAAAATGTAATAACCTTGTGTAAGCATTGCCATGAAAATAGAGAAATACTGGATTTCCATCACTAAGGTGGGAATGCTTGTCAGTTTTGGTATCTTGGGCCTTATCAGCATGTTGACTGGGAATATTCCTAAAATATACAACAAACAAGGAAAACAAATGAAGGCAATCACAGACTTGGCACTTCCTTCAAATAGACTTTGGTAGATGTCCTAATCAACAAACTTGCTTTTGATTAAATAGTAACAGGTCTATTCAGATTTTCATCAATTGCTAATTTCAGCAAAAGTCTGTTTCACACTGTCTCAAAGCTACATCACTGAATAAAATTAATGCCAGCACACTCGCTGGCAGTTCTGCTGACTGAAAATGCTCATTCTACAGGTAAGGTAACAATGATTATTCACTTCCCGCCACAAGATGTTTTGAGAAAACATGTCTTTCTTTCAGTAAAAGAATTTTCCCTCAATTTGAAATGGACTGCTCTGACTTCAACTAGTTTGAAGCCATGTACTTTGTCCATGATTGCAGCCAAATCTAATGAACTTGTAGCAAGTGTCCCAACCTGGCTTATACTTCAACACCTAATTTCATCCCAACACCCATACCATGTGCTATACATTGAGTTTAGCAGATAACACAGGCTTAACAATTGTCAATGTGACTACAAATACAGCTATGTTGAATAAGAAAAGTAGCTTTATTTTCAAACTATAAATATCTATTGACTGCATAACTGACACTTGCAACAAAGTAAAATAATAACAAATAAAACAAAATACAAAACATAAACAAAAACAAAAAACTAACCATGCTCCTAATTTACCAGCAGGACCAGATATGTAAAAATGTACAGTACTATCAGGTAAACCAAATGAACTAGGATCAGACAAATTTTCAAATGGATTCTTCACTGGGTGACAAAAGAGGAAAATGAAGGTTACTAGTAATACAGAAAAAAATTATCACTTACAATTATTTGAATCAAAAGATCTCTAACTTTACTTAAATAATACATGTTAGTTCATTATATGTAATCCCACTGTATTAGAACACTGAACAAGAACAAATACACCAACCACTAATCTTTAGAAAAGCAGTTCTGGTGCAAATCTTAACACTTGAAACTACCTCAGTCTCTAATAACCCTTAAACTCCCTTTAATACCCATACAGTATCTAGCAAACAGGTAACAAGAATACTCAACATCACTATAGCAGCCTGAGGGAAGAATTGGGAGTTAAAGGTTAAAGTGAATTAAGTTTATCAGATTCATCAGATATAAAAAAAGTTAATAGCACTGGACAAATCGAATACAAGACATTTCGCGCAAAAGACTTGCCGTTGGATCTTATTGAAAGTGACATGTGAAGGTGAAATGTCTTATCAGTATCAATCAGTATACCTTTTATATTGGTGTTTCTTACTTATAATTATTGTGCAAAATGACCACTAAGAATTGTGTGAACAGTCCAAAACTTGTGCTAAAAGTCTTTTGTGCAAAATGTCCGGTTACCAAAAAATCATGAAAGAGCAACATCTTTATCATGTAAATGCAACACATCACCAAAACAATTCTTCATCTACTTTCTACATATAATTATTCACTAGAGAGAAGAGATCAAGAGGCAAGACTAATTAACTATTATAATGATATATACCTACATAACACATTCATAATAGTTACAGTGTACTAACATGGATGTAAATAAATCATGAGCTCCCTTGCTTCTGGTGAGGAATACATTATTATCACACATGTGATATAAAAGAGCAAAATCACACCCACTGTTGTCTTGAACAAAACCCTAAGAAATGAAATGATGAACATTAACTTGCTTTGTCTTTAACGAGTGTAATCACAATGCAAGACTTGTCTTCTAAAGGTTGAATTGTTTTGACTGAGATTTTTTTAACCCTTAAATTCCAAATATTTTACTTGTTAATTCCCCCCCCTTTACATGTCGCTACACATTTCCTTGCAAATAAGTTACAAGAATGCTGAAAAAAAATGTACCAGTGATAAGTTTGAGAAATCTCATCTCAATTTTGCTTGATATTGTATGGGTATCTTAAGGAGAAGTTACAAGTTAATTACTTTTAGGAGTTAAAAAGTAAACCATAGGATGTGTCAATTTTTTAATACACATATTTTGATTCCTAAACAATATTAGCCAACTCCACGCTTATCCTTATACAGTACATGCTTTTCCATTAATCCTTTTACTCCCTGGAGTGACAAAAATGGAATTTCTCCTTACAATTCAAATACAGTTTAAAGCAGAAGAGTGTTGAGATGACAGAAACCTATCAATTAGCAGATACTGTCTGATTAAACACTAATTTCTAAGTTAAACAGACAGAGGAGAGAATTAAAATTTAGATCACAAGAACAAAAGAGTAACAAGAAATCAAAGCAAAGTTTAATTTTTATTCCTAGATTCTCATTACAGTTAAATCACCCTTTGAGCAACCCGCCCTGCAGTACCATCTCCAATATTCAAAGTGCTTGTATCACACAAACACCCTCTTTAGATAATTATTGTTTTAGGCCTTGATTGTCTATCAGACATTGACAATGACAGTCTTGAAAGTTATAACATGACACATCAAAGTAAATAGCAATGCCCTTCACCTCTCACACTACTAAAATTAACCACTGACCCTTCTCCCCCCCCCCCCCCCCCATAGATGCAATAATAAGTGATAATGGTCCCAGGTACAAGGGCAGTAAAAGAAGGATCTTGATCTCGTTTCACGCACGAATTTAACCATGCGTTACGTGCACGTAAAACAGTATTTCAAGCGTCACAAATTTAAAAGAGAACACTCCGAATCTCACCTTACCTTGCCTTCCTGTAAGATTCACTCTTCACGTCTTAATTTTGAGCTTAATCACGTGTCACGTTTAAACCATTGCCACCCTCTAATAAGTGTAGAATAAGTGAATTTTGAACTTGATAAGCTTCACTTTGAGCTGACACCACTAGAATATTACTTTTCACGGCTTTCGAATCACTCTAATAGACACCCCTTTCTCTACCTATCGCCTTCTGATTGGCCGAAACAATACTGTTTAATAGCTAAAATATACTAACACGCAAAACTCTTGAACCTACCAAACTAACGTTACGATTCCACAAAGCAGCGAAGACACCAGACCTCTGTGGGTTCAAAGAAACATTTCATGCCAAGAATAATTAGGAGGGAAATGGTTTGTTTCCTTCGCCCGAGGCTCAATGTAAGTTTCAGTATCTAAAGGAAACGTGTTGAGATCGATGCACTCGACGTGCATCGGGTAAAACGTACCTCTCATGTTTGTTTTTCTCCAAGTTTTCCTTCGGTTTATTTTCCGTAATTTGCTGACTAGCTGGTGAATTCGTTGCTCTCTGTCTTACTCTTTCAGACATATTTTCTGTCCTTACGAAGCGAACTCTTAAAGATGTTGATTACTTCACCAGCTCCACGAAAGTTCGTGTTTCGTTAACACTTGTGAGGAAACTGGAAACGAGTGTTTTAATGAAAATTATTAGCATGTCGTGTAAGCGATACTGAAACATCCCCGACTGAAAGCCCACAGGAGCTCAGCTTGTATATAGTTCATGGCTGAATGCCATATGGACGACGAAATGGCCGAATGATATCTGACAATATAGACAACTTAGGTTTGGGTTACTATTCGCCCTTTCCTTATTTGAGAAGCTCTACTTACTTGAGGTGTTTTACTAACTTGTGGTGCTTAACTAACTTGAGGTACTTCAGTTACTTGAAGAACTTCACTTACTTAAGCACTTTCCTTACTGTAGACGCTTTACTGACTTGAGGCACTTTTCTTATTAAAGTTGGTTTCTTTACTTGAGGTGCTTTGCTTGCTTGAGATGCTCTACTAACTTGAGGTGCTTTCCTTTATTGAGCTGCTTTACTTGAGTTGCTTTACTTCAATGGGGTGCTTCACTTACTTGAGGTGCTTCTCTTACTAGAGGTGTTTCACTTACTTGAGCTTTTTCTCTCAGGTAAGGTGTTTTACTTGAGGTGCTTTACTAATTTGAGTTGCTTCACTTTGTTCTGTACTCCTCTGATACGAAGTTAACTCGAATTAGCGCGGGAATCCTCGTCTCCCTTTGTTCATAGCTATCATAGCAAGCAGGCGCCGAGATAGTTGGGCACGAGAAGAAGGAAAAACACTCTTCCTCAGCTGCCGTTGTTTATTGTCAGGAAATTTTTCTTTACTAAAATACAAGGGCGGAAAATCTTGGGAATAGCGCCTTACTGAACTGTAAATATCTCTCTCTTTTTTTTTAAAGACCCAAATGTCTTAAGGTTTCATTTTTAATGTTGGTGATTATATAATTTTTCCGATTCCTTTTTTGACAGTTGACTACCACAATTGTTATTTACGATATTTGGTTAGAATAAAGTAGTGCAAAAAGTTGGTAGATTCCGAGTCTAATCTTTCAAATTAAGACGTGCAAACTTCACTTTCTTTCCAAATTGGTCTTTTAGCTGACATAGCGCTTGAATTAAGTCTTTGCAAACTTTTTATTTTTCTACTATTTAAACATTATTTTAAACTTTTTTTGCCACATTTATTAGGTTTCGAAAGAAAGGTCACCTATAACTCAGCTAGTTTATGCTGCGTGGGGAACCCAGGAGTAATTTTTTTCCCTCTAGAATGCCTCTCTACGAGGTCAGCGGTATTACGTGGCAGGTTTTTAAGATGGCGGACGTCAGTGATTCAAATCCCAAATCTGCAGATGAAGGCCTATGCAATCCAAGTGCGAAAGCTAAAAGACTGGGGGTAAATCTTGCTACCCCAGTAAAGCTGAAATAGCCAGAAAAAGAAAAATACAGATCCGGCCGGTAAAAAGCGCTCTACGCGTGGGCAAAATTACCCAAAGGTAAGTTCGTAGCAATGAGTTCAAGAACGTAATCAAAGTGCTCTGTGAGCCAACTTGTGAATTGACACATGATTTTTTTGGATTATGTTTAATGTTATCAGATTTAGGGAATTTTGTGGTTGATTGTCACATCTAGAGTACGAGCAGTAGTTCAGTGTTTGCTAATGTAGCAGAGAAACAAAGTAACGCAGGGATAAGAAGGCATTATGATTGAAATGATCATGCTATTGTATTTGACAAGGGTGGATGATGTCATGTGTTTTAAACGTATATCATTTCTGTTTCTGGTTCAAAAGAAAAGGTTGGAAGTAAATGAGGGTGAAAAGTGAAATTTACTGTCTATCATTGTAAATATTAGAAAATCAAGGCAATACTGTCTTAATGAAAACATTAACGATTCCCTCTTTATCAAATGAGACAAACGGGAACGAGTTTTGAGTGATATAACTAAGCTAAGACTGCCACCGTCATTTTGGATCTCCGCCTGGGTAGATTTTAGTCACGTGCGAGGCAACGTATAATCAATAACAAGATAGAATTTCATTTCAGGCCTATTTATTAATTTTGTGGTGTATAACTTTCGCATTTTAGTACGTAATATGTATTTTGAATCTTCAAATTGTCTTGAAACTTAAAAGAAAATTGTTCTTTAAAAATTCACTGAAAATCGGTAGCTAAAATTGTTAGTTTAGGTGTTATTTGATTTTCGTGTTAACTTGTAATTTCGTTAGTCGCCGGCATCTTCTGTTGCTTCACATAGGAAAAACACACGATACGAAACGTAATGATCGATTTTGTCGTCAATCTCACGCCATAACAGAAAAAGCTTTTGAACATCTGTAAACTCCGAGCGCTTCGCAGTAAGTGATATTTTCAATGAATCTTCGGATTGTTTTCAAGTTCAAGGATTGTAAATTACAATTTTATGAAAAACGAAGGTTGTTCTGTTATTTCAGTGTGAATCCTTGCATGCCTGCCAGTCGCTGGCGCCGCTTGTTGAAACTAAAACGAAAAAAAAAACTCTTAAGATTGTCATTGGCTTCTTTGTCACCCCACCACTATTCTTAACAACAAAGGTCGCCATTTCGTTTGTTCATTGCTCGCCAAAAACTATCAAATGCACTCAGAAGCCTAAAATCGAAAAAAAGTTTACAGGAATCGACCAATCGAGCGGGCGAGCGAGCGAGTGCCATTCCCTACATTGTATCTACAACTCGCTCTTGCGCATGCGCGCAATTCACGAGTTAAAAATGAGTACTCAACTGCAATGGATGGAAAACTGCTACATAATGCTTGTAAAGAAACTATACACAAGAATAAAAGCACTGTCAAAAAGCAAATGAGTTCCTTGAAGCATGTGAAGGCCAAGAAGGCGATTATGGAAAGCAAGAAGAAAGATCAATCGGTTTTGGAATCGACACTTTCCACATCTTAACTCAGCCGAAATCCTCTCCTAGTATTGATCCATCCCAATCAAATTTTTTTTAAGTTCAAAGATATCCTTCCACATTTACGGCAAATAGGACTTTGTATACCCTGAAAATATTGTGGCTTTTTTAGCCTTCTTGTTATGGACTTATATAGCGTTACAGCGTAATATCGAGTCACTTGAAACTTGGCGTTTGCAATCATGTGACTTTAGTTTTTTCGTTTGTTCGTTCTGTATGACGCGCCATTGCAGACAAAAATACTCGTGTGAATTTATATACGACTTGTGCTTTTTAAATACAACTTCTTTTCCCACTTCCAACTTTTTTGTCGCGTCTAGGACTTCGCTCTTCATTCGCTGAACTTGCATCAAAATATATTTAATTTGTTTGGCAAACACATCACTTCTTGTTACGTTCATACGACTTCTATCCAATGTGCATTTTCATTGTTTACCCGGTAATGTATGTCTTTGCCTTGGAGCAGTTAATAAAACTTGTTTCCCAATATACGACTTAACAATCGCACACACAACTTGTTTACAGAATTCCATAACTTCTCACTACATTTTCGTTGAACTTCCTACTGATTAGAAATCGATCGATTTCTACCAGACCCAGAGTCCCTTGCGCGACGTTTCGTCTTTGCACATGGAAAAGAAGGGGGGGGGTCGCAAATTCCCAAGTAGACTCTGTGACCCCTTCCGCAGTATGATTTTATCGTGTCAGCGGTAGTCCCACTTTAGTAATAGGGAATTTAAGCAACGAGAATGGGGACGGCACGGCAACGGCGACGGGGAACTCCACAACACCGCCTATAATGCGGGGAGAGAAGGCCGTTGTGGCGGGAAGTTTCTAAACAGTTAAGCAGCGATTACAAAACGCCGCTCATGATGTCTTTGAAAGACTCGCATCACCTTTTGGTCGCCACAATGATGGTGTGAGAAACAATTGAGGAACTTCTACTCCTGTACGATGTTAAACAGGTCCCGCTAATGTGATTCTTCTGTACAATTGAATCTGGGTTTTGACTTCGATGATTTGGAAAACGACGATAGCCTTTTCATTATTTCGCTTCTACAGACCGCCTACCAGTTCTGGCTGAAGTAATGGGGATCCCTGCGTTAGTGTAATTGTTATCAAAGACAGTCTCTGTAGCGGATTGGAAGCTCTTGTGCATTTTTCTAAAGAGGCAAAGCTATCCTTGTCGATATTCACATGAACTCGCTTTAGGGAGCCTGGTCCAGTGTTCTGCATAGATAAACAAAAACTACATGATCGACTACATCTACCCGGCACACAGTTACAGAAGTTCTTGCACAGTGGCATGAATAGCATCCTTGCGAAGTAAATTGAAAGAAAATATTTCGGGAGCTGTTTTGTCAACTGGCGCGACAAAATTGCTCTTAAATGGTGCTGAAAGGGAGAAAAAACGCAATATGGCTGTCTTTTACATAAGTTGTAGTGCTTTCTTCCCTTTTAAAATCTGGTACATATCTTCCTTTGTCAAACTGTTGGACTTTTGAGTGATTCTCAGCGGCGAATTTTCGATTCGGTATCAGGTGTGAGCCAAGCTTATTAACATTACATTTCTTACTCACATGTTCGTCAATTGGTGGTCCGTTCTCGATCAGCGTTTCGACGTTTAAAAACAAACCATCAAACATAAAGAAGAAATCTCGCTTTATGAAAGAAAAGCGATGAAATTATTCTATCATTGTCTCCTGGAATATTTAACGTTTAGATCGCAGAGAAGGCGAAAAAAGAATACTCACCTTTTCAGCCAACGTCAGAATGACTCGTTTCACGTCGTGGCCGAACGCAGAACGTCAAACTTTTTACCGCCAGTCATGCGCAGATGATTATTTGAATTTCTGAGAGCCTGCGGTCCCCGTCGCCGTCCCCGTTTCTCGTTGCTTAAAGTCCCTAATAACTAACTAAGGGGAGCTCAACTTGGGGACTAGGGTTGAATCAGCTGTTAATTATAACCAGCGGTAAGAATCCCGCGCTTTACTTATAGTCACGTCCCTATCAGGGCTCATTGACCTTGCCTTGCTAACGAGATGTCATCCGAATGTTTTGCAAGTTGGGCTACAAGCCCTAGCTGTAATCCAAGTAGTTCTGGCAAACAATCTACGCTAGTTAAAAAGGTAATAGAGTCTTCATGCTAACCTCTGCGAGGCATGCGTTGAAAGTGCCTATGGCTACGGGTTTTTGGATGGGACGGAGGAACGGAAGGAAGATTTCATTGAGCAATTTACAACATTGAATTCTAAATGTCTTGTGCGCTCAACAACACACGTCAAGGAAAGGTCGCAGAAAATCATCCGAAAACGGTATTTTCAATCTTCTTTACTTTTTCTTTTTTGCATTTCGTGTTTGCAATTTTTGGGAAAACGAAAACGACTGCGCAAAACAGGGGACGAATCAAGGCAGGCCATGCCAGGGTTTTCATGTTTATATTACAAAACAACTTGACCTTTTGCTGCCTTTTTTTTTTTTTGTCAAAGACGGGAATTTCCTAGTCATTTATGGAGCCCAGAGGCCACGTCCATATTTTCATATAGAATTGAAACCGAGATATTATGTCGCAGCAATTCAATAAAATTTAGCAACCAAGTAGCCAGGATTTTAATTTCGGTAATTATCCTAAAGCAACTATCTACTGCATCCGTTCCACACGTGCGTTAACAGATTATTGCACAACTTCCACTGGTGAGAAAATGAGTACGAAGGAATGCGAAATCATCGTCATAAAAGTCAACAATCATTCACGGTTGTCAAGATTTAGCGACTATTTAATAAAGCTTTTTCCTAGTCTCAAAATGATTCCATTTTTCTTTAACCTCGGCCCGAAAGGTTTTTAACAGTTTACACGGGTTTGGAAGAAAAGACGAGTATTTCAATGATCGCGCTCTGTTAGAGCTTTGTAAAATCGCTCTTTATGATGTCAGTAGTTCCGTCTTTTGCAGTACAACCCATGTTTGGGCAAAATTCTGGCAACCTTCCTATTGTCTGTCTGGCCCACCCATTCTCAGTGGTAAGCGGGGAAACAAGACTTTTCCTGCATGGACCAAAGGCTGTAAGGATACGATTGACACGGTTGCTATGACATTTTCAAAAACGTGGCATAGAGTGCTCAGAACTTTATCACTATTTTTTGTTTCTTTACGAAAATATAGGATTCTCGAGGTGGAAAGAAACAGAATCCTCAAAATACCTGAGGACACGATTACTCAGCCAGCTCCGGAGGTTACATTAAAGTTCAAGGAACAAGAAAACTCGACTGCCCAGCAAGTTTGCAAGTGCGAGCTATACGGCTGTACACTGATTATACTTTAGAATCTGAAGAGTGCTCGTCAAAGAAAGTTGTACGGAAGGCAAAAGCCGGGATTCTTAGGTAATTAAAAGATGACATGCAGACGGGAAAGCGCTTAAGAACGACAACAAGATTCTATTTCAGGCTTCCCCTTAGTACAGCACACAAAGTACATCCTGTCGGTCAGGTCGCCACAGTAGGTCACTTCATCCATCTGAAAATCGAAAGCAAGATCCGCGAGCCAGTTAGTGGAAATATAACTAGTCCAGATGTGGTACGGAAATGCTTGGAGCAGAAGACCGACAAAGAAATGTTTGGAAGTCATGAAGGTCATCAGAAACCCCGAAAGTCGAACTGAAGATATTTTCCCGTTCGCCAAGATTTGCGAAGTCATGTCGCACGAGCAATCAGCGCCAGCAAATACTGCGGTGATGACCAAGAGTCACTAAAGCGCAAGACTGAGCAATGGAGGTGTGACTCACCATCATCCAAGTTCTACTTCAGGACAAGGGACGAGGTCAAGGATGGCGACGAGACAAAGTTTCTCTTCGCACACTAAGAAGAATGGCAGCAGAGGCTTCTCCTCAGGTATGGCAGTAACTTTGTACTAATGGATGCCACGACTAAGTATGCGATCCCTTTGTTTTTCGTGTGTGTCCACACAAATGTGGGTTATGAGATTGTAGCCAAATTTCACTACCAGAACGAGGACAATGAATGCATCGCGGAAGAACTTAATATCATCAAGAGCTGGAATCCTACGTGAAAACCAAAGTATTTCATGGTAGATTATTCGATGGCGGAAATAAATGCTATAAAAAGCGAATTCCCAGATGTTGAGGTATACATAAGCGACTTTCACCGCGGGGAGGCGTAGCAGAGATGGGTCAAAGCTGGCAGTAATGTACCGACCGAGGGGAACAAAAGATGTTTCTAGAACTGATGCAAGCAATTGCTCGTGCTCGTTCGAAGACGTTCTACAAGAAGGCCGTGGAAAGCCAAAGAAAGTTGTACATGGGAAATCCCAAGTACAAGAATACTGCGAGGTGTGGTTGGACTGTTCCAATCGTTGGGCTCATGCATTTCGTGTTCAACAGGCCGTCAACATCGTGAATATCAACAATGGAATTGAAGCGCGGGATAAATTGTTCAAATACAGCTATTTGCCTGGATCACTCGACAAATCAGTTTTTGGAATAGTGGTGATGATTGTGGAGTCGTTTATCCCTGATTCCTACCAACATTACCTAAACATGACGTGAAACGTGTCAATTTAGAAAAGGGTGAATTTCTCGTCAAAAGCAGTTCGAAAAGTACGAAGCTGTTTGCTGTCAAGCTGTCGTAGCCAAGCTGCAAATGTGAAAGCTGGCGTAAAACGCATTTCCCTTGTAAGCACATTTTAGCTGTTTTCAGCTTCTTTGACAAGTGGAGTTTTAACAACTTACCAAATTCCTACAAAAATAGCGTCTTCATAACTCTGGACACCGGGCATTTTGATCAAGCCGATCCAGACGAAGAACCAACCTTGGAGCCGAGTTCAACGGACGAGGGAAATGACGATTACGGTCAAGTATGCGGTGCAGAAACAACAGTTCCCGCATTATCTTCCAATGAAGATGATGCACCTGCTTAATCCAGTGGCACTTCTTCCTGGCCAAAAATCGACGACAACGAGCAACCTTTAATAACTCAAAAGCTCAGAAAGCGCCTTCAGGAAAAAAAAAATCGATGAATTGAGATCAGCAACATTCGTGGTCGATGATTTAGCTATCCTTGAGAATACTATCCCGACTGTGGAATCTCTGCCAAAGGATCTTTGTAGAGGTTCCTCTATTGAAAATGGCCTTCCTCTTAGACATAGTCCTGCAAAAAAGAAGCTCAAAGTTACAGAGGTAGACTACCACAAGGTGAAACATGAGACACTTCCCAACACGACACGGCAAGAGAAGGAAGGACAGGGTGTGGTTGTAGACTTGACAAAGGATGACGGCAATTCCAAAGACAGTGCTGTGGAATTAGAAGAGGTAGGTATAATTCGTTGTTTCCTCAAAAAGATTAAAAGAACTGTTTATGTTAACGTGTAAAATGTTTATCTTGCAAGTTGACTCAATATGTGATATGTCTCTTAATGACGATAATGAACTGGAACTGTGTAATGATGCGGATAACGACACGGATAATGATGAGCTACTTGGCACAATTCACGAGAGTTCTGCTCGTATCTCACCAAGGTATAATTCTATCGAATTTAGTAATACAGAACAGTGATCATAACTTTTCGAATATTTTATCACTTGAGTAAGAACGATTAATCAACCTTTCAGACTATTCTTTTGATCTACTGTTGTGGTGTATAAACAGGCCTTATCAGCTAGGAGAGTCAGAAATACAGTTGTGTGACGCAGTGACGAGAGTTAAGACCTTGCAAGTCAACACTGGTATACGCAATTCAGTACTGAAAGTAGGGCCATTCAAAGTAACCGTTTCTGACTTGCTAGCCACTCTTCCTCCTAGCACTTTGTTTGCAAAAGGAACACAGAAAATTAAAGGAGATCCCTAGTTTTGTGGATGGTGGTTAACTGATACGGTAAGCAGCACTGTTTTCCAGTAACTATTTGAAATATTAATTTTGTGTATCTTCAATTGTTATATTCGTTGTGTTTCTCTTTGTAGATCGTTGATGCTACACTGTGGAAACTAACAAAACTACACCAAAAAATCTTTGCTTCTGACAGTAGCCTTTGTCAGGTGGTGAATCATGGGGCAAGTACACGTAGATTGTGGATGGGCGAGAAGTTCCATGGAATTGAAAAAATTCTTAATCCAATGAATATCACTGGACGTCAGTGGACATTGCTGGTAAGTCGAAGATACTATTCATACTGTACATTTTTTTTAATAAAATGGTCATCTCTAAAATTTGTATTATATTCTTTAGATGAATTGAATATTGTACACATGCCTCAGGACTTCGTTTTGACGACATAAAATAAATGTGTTCAAAGATTTTAGATAACAAGGAATCTACCTGTGTCTATATTGATCCTATTCATGGAAACAAACATCCACATGAAATAACAGCAGCTTCCAATCCCAGCCTGTACAGACTTATAAATAACATAGGGTGAGTTTCTGTATTCCCAGCACGACCCTGTGTTTCATTGTTTTTTATGATTTTTCAGCTTTATATATGAGTGATTTTGTGACTTCATATAACATAAACTTAATTGAACCCAACTTAATTGATTCAATCAATCGCCAGGAATTCGTAGTAAGATAATGTTCATAACTCATTTTTGTAGCTATAGCCAGTAGCACTGATGAAAATGGTTGCAATCTTTTTGTAGTGAAGCTGCTGACATCAAAATAGGCTGGAAAGTAAAGAGTGGACATGCCTTGAGCCACCCCATTTTCAGCAAACTAATGGATTCAACTGTGGAGTACGTTTTTGTGAGGTAACCTCTAGAGTACTAAAAAGCATTAGATAAGTGAGCTCATCAGTACCAATACCATCAACATCTTTAAAATTAAACAGTTAAAATAAAATGATGTCATTCCATAGCAGTTTTTAAAGAAACATAATCAGAATATTTACATTTTTACATCAACCAATCTTACATCATATATAATATCACTGCAAGATCTATCTTTAGTTTGCCAGGAACTTGTGTGATAACAGGCCGATCACAAAGGTCAATGTTTCTATTGAGAGAATGAAGTTTCTATCCAACCTGTTGGGGAGCTGTTATGATGACATTTTGAGGTACAATAATTATGCCTTTCTTATTATAAGAATCACCACTGTGTATTGTGTTTAATCCCAAATAACAAATTGAGAATTAAGCAATTATTTCGCACTTTTACTTCACTTTTTGGCAGTGGAAGGGATGTTCTTGTTTGCAAGGTGTGTCAGATGGATGACAATGAAGACTGGCTTGGCTGCAAAAGATGTGGACAGTTTTTCCATGCTAGTTGTGTGGGAGTGAACTTTGTCACGGCATTGCAAGATCCTTTTTTTTTAATTGTCCATGATCACACACTTAAAAACACACAAATAGCAACATATTTAGGAGTCTTCTTTTCATTTTTTAAAGTATGTGATGGAGTTGTGGCTCAGCTTGTTCAAATTTACATTCGAGGAAAAAAAAATTGTTAGAAAGTGTATTTTCTAAAATAAGCTATATAATTTAAAGCATATTTTTCCAAAGAATATGTGGTAAAAGGGCCTAAGAGGTGTACTGTTAACAGACAAATCATTTAAGTCAGTCAAAATTTGACCGACTGAATGTGACCAGTAGTACTTCTTTGTTACAGTCACAGCAAATGTTCCTTGATTTAGGCACTCATTTGCTGAGAAACTCATGAAATAGATAGGTCATGTTCATTAAACATCTTTTTGGACAAGAACCGTGGAACCAACAATTTCAGAAACTGTAATCGTAAAGAAAGCAAGAGAGAACCAAAAGGGACACAAACAAGCAAAAGACAAAACAAGAAGCAGGTGATAAAATGCCCTTTTTTACACTGTACATTCCAATCTGATTGATAAACCATTTACCAACCATTTACAAGACAAATGGCCGAAGCATTAGCCTGTAAAGGTCGAGTTCTAAATATTTCATATCCTTGTACTGGTAAGAAAAAATGAAAAAAAACCACTGCACTTCAAGCATTACACGTTTGACACTTGTTTGTGTATAAACACTTTCTTTCCCGATTTCAAAAGCAATTCCCAGTATCTAAGAGTTATATGGTGGGTAACAGGGGGGTGGGAGGTGTACTGGAGGCGAGAGGGGCAGGAACCGGGTAAAATATTTAGCAAAATTGCATAAACTTTTGCAATGAAAATAAAACATAGAGCTGAGAGCCATCAAATAAGGGCATGGGAATCGGGATGGTCAGACCCCTCTATCCCCCACCCCTCCCTGCAGTAATTTGAAATCCAAGTTTTCCCAGATCATACAATCACACTTGAGCCCCCCTCCACCAACTCAAACTGTTATTGTGAAGGACCTGCTCTACACCATGACTAATTCGAAGCTGACGTCACACACCCTCTCCGGGTGAAAAAAATATGTATATGCATTAGAAATAACAAGTTATCACTCTGTTTCGATCCAAACATCTTGTGATGGCAAGAGAAACATTCTAAAAACATTCACTGGAATTCGCAGAGTAATGTTTTATTGATTCGCTACAACCAAATGAACTCTTCCAGTAAGCTCTTTCTTACCCCGCGAAAATCGTCTTTCGCGGGAAAAAGTCAAAAACGTGAATATGAATTTCATATATTCACAGCCGTTTAAAAAGTCAAAAACTTTCTCAGTTGACGATTGTCTTTGAAGTCAAGCTTTGTCTTCATTCTCAATCTCTAGATCTCTAATTATTACCTGCGAATTGCACACCGCTTATTCCACTGTCCACTTCAGAAACCATCATCCATTGTAGCTGTTTCATTGAATAATTTTTATAGCTCTCTCTCTCTCTCTCTCTCTCTCTCTCTCTCTCTCTCTCTCTCTCTCTAAAAGTTTCAGAAAGGTTTGAGTCTGCAGCCACTTGAAAACAGACCCAGTGGAGTTTTCCCGACTGCTCATATGTTATAACTTCGTGCCTTTGTTTCTCACCGGTCTCTCGTGAAGTAGTCATGACCACGTGTAGATTTCAACGGTTATCTTGCGAATATATCTGAAATCTGAAACGCTCCTTCTTTCGATCTTCGTCAAACGAACCCACTAATAGATGATGCCCACGACAAGAACCTGTAATCCGTCAACTGATGTATCCCTAACATCATTTCTGTATTTAAAGTGTCCTGCGACACTGAACACTGAGAATATTTTACGACCATTTAGTTCTTACTGAACGAACACACTGCCAACATAGAGAGCGTCCATGGTGACCAATCGCAAAGCTTGCTGTCAAAACATGACCAATCACAGAAACGTAAACAAGGCTTTTTAAAGACCAAGAAATATTGTACCAAATGACATGAATGGGAAGGTTGTAAATCGTGCAACTATTCAACCCTTCAAAGATCGAGAGCTGAAAACACCATGTAACCATAATAGTTATATTTTTCGGCATCGTCGGATTACAGAGCGACACTAATTTCCGCTTTGTATCAAGTGGATTAAATTACGAGCATTAACCGTGAAAGAGGAGAATCATCCATCCCTTCATATACTTCAGACACAGCTTTGATATAAAGCATAATGCAAACGACTATTAAGAATAATTACTTTGAAAGACGCAGTAATTAAACTAGTCGTAAGTTGCTTTTAACAGACATAAAAACAAAATGGTCGTCACAATTAATCTACACAGAAAGTATCGTAATTCTTCACGATTCCCCGATCTTCTTTCAATGGTTGATTCGGAATAAAATTGTACTTAACCTACTTCGCACAGGGCTTGTTCGAGTACTTCCCTTTTTTTCGTGTAATACATAATACCAAAGATTTGATTATTTTAGTATTCAATAAGAGAGAGCGAGAAACACAGAAAAGTAAGCTTAACTGAAATTGAAAAAATATGCTACCAAGCAGAAGGCAAAGTCGAAACGTTCCTACGTGTGCTCAGTTGTGTCTGCTGAGACCACGTCTACCGTATGGAAAAATGAGATGTAATGGGAATCATAGCCACCTGAGATAGCTTGAATTCGCCTAGCGTCGATTCAAGCTCCGTTACCATCAGTCATCGGTCTTCAAGCGATGTCACGCAACGTTGCGTGATATCAGTAAGCGTAGATGAGACACTCAATCCACCCTGCATTTAAGTCTTAAACAACGGGTTTCATTATGCGCATATTTTCTAGTTAAAAAAACACAGACATTACACTATGACTGTAAACCACCTATTAAGTATCGATTAAATTTCTCGCCCCATGAAAGCGAGTAGTATTCACATTTTGTTTACCAGTGTTGTGGCTTGTGATAAGATCATTCATTGTCACGTATTCACATTTTTTTTGTATCTGACCGGATAAATCCAGGAAGAGATAGGAAGTTCAAAGTTGAGGAATACCTGAAATGTCATATTAGAAAGTTTTAGCCAGTGAAGCTACTATATTTATGATTAACTAAAATAGTAATAAAGGTAGTGTAGAATAACACCACAATCCAGCCAGGGCCATGGTGTAGAAGTAGCCTGCTTCCTTGATGAAGACAATTGAATTACATAGGCTATAGGCTAGGTGGAAGTGGTCAGCAAGTATACACACCGGTGGCCTGATCGAGAAATTTGCACTTGATACGCAACGTCATTCAAACACTATTTAATAGATTTTGTTTATTGTTAATTTAATTCAAAATTGAAGGTAAATGATGTGAGGAAAAAAAAAAAACAAAACAAACGAACAAAAACCAATGAAAATATTTAAATGCTTGGTTTGATGCCACATTCTTTTCAGCAGCAAGTAGTGGTTCTGCAATTTAAAAGAAGTAGTAACAGCCTTTATGCTTAAAAAGTAGTTTTAATTTTTCCCTGTATCTTTCTTTTTGAGTAAATAAAATTTTAATACCCACTGTAGTCATTCGCTGAGGTTTTGATTGAGGACCGAATTGATGAGTCCACACCTACTACAACTACTAATTTGAATTGACTTCCAGTTCAGCTTACTTAAACCACCAGAAGTAAAAAAAAAACTTAGAGTGATTCAGCCTACTGAAGATTTGACAAATAGACGTCAGGATACTATTATGCTGCCGTGAGAGGGATTTTCTCCCCCACCCCCCTCTCGGAATTAACATGACATAGGTCGGAAAATTGCATCATGTAATCACTCTCTATTCTCTACAATTTTCTTCCGATGTATTCTAGGAAATATGGCTACAAATCCAATAATTTAGTAATGCTTGCCTATTTTTTCGTCCTCTTTGTTTTGGCTCGTCCTTCTCCTGCTCTTCCACCCGCTTCTCTCTTTCTGCTTACAGTGATCTGTTTGTAAAGTAGCAGAGGGTAATGATTACAACCTGTTAATGTTCACATCATTTTTAAGAAAAACATTCGTTATTGTTAAAGCCACAATTCTGTTATCTGCATCTCAGATGTATAATATGTGTCCGTAAGAGTCAAGACCAACATGGCACAGGTTACTATATAGATTAATTCGATATTTAAATTTGATTTAATCTGTTATTTTATAGTATCTTTGTGCGGCCCGTGCTGGCTAATAATCCGGCAACATACTGTTGCACACAAGAGGTACCCTGGGTGTTTGTTCTTTCTTATCGTCAAGCGGTTATAGTTACCTCGACTTCTCTTTATTCTCTCGATACGAGTCTACTCAACTCCACAGAAGAGGTAGACTGCGCTGTGGCAACTTGGTTAACAGTATTTTCCAGGGCATCCACGTCCCATTTTTTAGCCCTGT
The DNA here is from genome assembly GCF_036669915.1 of Pocillopora verrucosa. Lineage (NCBI taxonomy): Eukaryota > Metazoa > Cnidaria > Anthozoa > Scleractinia > Pocilloporidae > Pocillopora > Pocillopora verrucosa. The sequence continues at coordinate 12,210,830 of NC_089318.1, read as the reverse complement.
GTGGCTGCTCATGGCGATTCCTCAGCCTCATTATGAACTCTCTCTACCATACTATTTCTGAGTCTTGCAATTTCATGGCGTATTTTGGGAGGTCCATTTCAAGCTTGTCAAGATACATGCCATCGAGACTGTTCGGTTTGACAAGCTTGGGACCTCCTCTTAATATGGGCGAGATGAGACGTATCCCGCCATCAGGCCGCCAGACAGGTGAGGTGAACCACTTCTAGTAAAACAGCTTGGAGTTACCGTTGTCGTTTTGAATTTTGAAAACAGCCTGGTGGATGTGGCCTGATATTTAATTCATGGAGTTCTCCATCCACGCTTTGACCTCGAACACGAATGACAATTCCTCTACTAATACAGAAGGGGTGTATGATACTTTAATCTGGTCCTTCAATGCCTCAAACGTATGGGCATCGTTCTTGGCAAGTCTTCTTGCTACAAATGAAAACATCTGATCGATGTTTTCATGTGTATGACCAACCACTAAGAAAGATATTTTGATCTATCAAAGAGTAAAACATGTGATTTAGTTTGTTAACCCCTGTTCTGAATGAATCATAGTCAATCATGGGTTGCTGTCATTTCAATTACTAAGAGTAATATCGCCTGCAAAAAATGAAACAAAATAGTGAGCCAACTAAAGTTAAAGAGATCATCGGTCAGTAAACCATTACTTAAAGGTGGTGACGAACGTCTTTAGGAAAAGAGGAATATTTGATCCTCGTTGAACTTATTTTCAAAATTTGTATTAGGTTAAAAATGATATTAGGCTGTGACTCATCTCTATCTACAGCTGAAATTATTTTTGAGAGATAAGACGATTTTGCCTGATTTGATAACTCACCTTCTCAAAAATTTTCCTCTCGACCAATAAACTCAGAAAACTTAAGACATAACGATTTTTGTTCTCCCTCCAACAGTTGTCCATCTGGAGGTACAGGACAGGTGGTAGATACCCTTGGTAAAAGAGTACCGAAAAAATGAATTAAAAATGATCAACAAGAAGGTAGCGAGCGAAACACTGCGACGCATTGCCTTTGAAACTATAATAGTTTTAAACTTTTCTTCAATGTAATGCATTTTAATTTTGTCAACACTATAGAAGTCATTCAATTTTGAAGGACGTCTTTAATTCATCATCCAATTTGCAGTAACCCTCTTCAGTAATATATCGCTGATAACGTCCAAATGCGGTAAAAAGTCAATGTGGCGCACGCAGTGCAGCCGAGTGTGTTATGTCTTTACCACATGGTGACGTCCTCTGTAATTCATTACGAAAGAGATGCACAGCAAAACAGAATCTTTTTCTTTTACGTAGTAAGGGGCAAAACAATATGCATACTGATGTTAGGCTCTGGACAAAGGCAACTTGTGGTCCATCGGTTAAACTTACCGATCTCTTGATGCGCAACAGTCTCCAGCATGACACTAATGGTCAAATTAGAATCATGAGGGTACTCGCATAAATCAAGAATCGCATGGGCTTCTTGTTTCTGGTTGACCAGAACACCTGTGATATGCGTTTTTCATTTCCATGCACCTCCGTTTACCTGATGAGAATACGTAACAATGAAATGCAATTATGTCAAAACATCTAATTAAGAATTGATGTTCATACCTTTTAGCGTCAGCCAAATCCTTATGCAAGTACGGTGAGAGTTGTGTCAATGTGATATAGTGCAATGTTGATGTTTGTGAGGAACAACCCAACGTCTATGTTTGCTTAATGTCAATTTTTTTCGCAATGACGACCTTGTAACCGGACCATTCAAAATTCGGAAACATTGCAATATATATTTAATACATGTATATATATTTAATACATGTATATATATTTAATACATGTATATATATTTAATACATGTATATATATTTAATACATGTATATATATTTAATACATGTATATATATTTAATACAAGTACAATATATATATTTATTGTTTTTTTAGAGGGCACGGTAACGAATCTTGCAATCTGATTGGTTCTTTACCCGGTCAGTATTTTCCTATCTCTGCCCACGGGCCACAGTAACGCTTTCGTGAGTCGCCGAGTACATCCCAACTTTCGTTGTCATTTTTCATAAATATACCTCGTTTTCCGGCTGGGCAGTATTTTTAAGCAAACACGTCGGTCACTACCTCAAGCCGATAAATAACTTCTGAATCCTCTCTTTTCTCTCTATCAAATCACTTTGGTTGACAGAAAAATATTGGTTTCAGAATGAATTTGTATAAACAATAGTGTCATTACGTTGGTTGACAAGTGGCCTAAAAACCGTCTGCAATTAATTTTAATCGTTCACAAAAAGTACCCAGAAAGTTGAAACGTGAGGTATTTGGTTACAGTTCAACTGAACGATGGAACTTTCATTCATTTAATATCTGAATTTTCTCGAGCAATTTGTTCATAGTGAAAGAGCGAGCGAAGTTTCAATTTAAGTTCTACAACAAATATACGCTCCTGGTGAGTCTTTCAAATTCCGTTCAATTTGGACATTTGTACCTTAAATTGCACAACAGAAATTGAAGGAATTTTTTGAGAAAAGGCTGCATTACATTCCCTTGTGTCTCGTTGGAGTGTGCCGTTCGAATTTAGTTTTTGTGAAGGAAAGATCAGAGTTAAACACGCCATTACAGCAAACAAACGAGCAAACTCTCACAACTTCAAAATAAAAAAAATTGAATTTACTCACAATTACTTTCCTCGCCGTTTACTTAACGAACAGAGGTAAATCTTCATACATGAATGAATGGTCGATGAGAGTGAATAATACTTTCCGTTAGATCATTGACTGATTTTGAAGAAAACATTGTCGTGACAGCCCTTGCCAAACTAGTTCTGTTGTTTTTCAAATTTTCCTACGCTTTTTTTTCTTGCGTGCTCTCTAATTGACAGGTGTCAGATTGTGACAGATACTTGTAAAAATAATGTTTCAAAGTTTGTTTGGAAGCCTTTTAAATCACCTTTATTGTTACGGAAATGAAAATGTTTCGCTAAGGCATCTCTCTTTAATTTGCATCACCTCTATTTTAACTACCATTTACTCACTCAAAAATTGTTCAGTTTATGGAAGATCTTGCCGTATTTACGGCCCTTAATCATTCGGGTTCTTTCGGAAAGAATTTCGTCAAGTTTAAAAACAATAAATATGTTATTTACCGGCTAAGGGTCAGTCCGTATGGTGAAAAACTGTGACCTCGGTCACAGTTTTTCACCATACGGACCTCCCAGGCAGCAAATAACATATATATATGTACAATATATATTTAATACATGTACAAGTAGCATTGATTTTACCTTTGTACTTGTAGTAAAATGTGGCAAGTTGTGTTTTGCTTGGTCCATTCCATCAATGATAAGGGACAAGAACTATTTTGGGTTCACTCTTGCTTTAATGTTATGTTTGTAGTACTCGTTCCTTTCTGTCCTTGAGAAAATATAAAAATGATTTGATATAGATGCACCGTTCATATTTAATCATTAAGATTTTAATTCACAGGGCATGGTGTGGCATGGTCTGTTGGTGTTGTAATTAATTTTAAACAGTTTTTGTTTTATTCTGAAGCATACTAATGAGGATTTTGTGACACCTATCAAAAAATATCTAATTTCAACTTACATCTGCTGAGTAAAGTGAAGTTTCCTCGTCATTCTCAAGTGATTTCGCTGCTCTTGAACTTGCAGCTTACTCAATTATGCTTTTAACTGTTCACAAATTGTGCACTTTGTAAACCGACTTTGCTGCAAAGCGGAGAAAGCAAACAATTTTTCAAATTGTTTTATTCTTAATAAGACTACAGGACTGTAAGAGTGACTGCCATTTCAGTCACTTTGATCATCGACAATTATTCCTACCTTTGGTATATAAACATCTGGAAAGTTCACTTTCCACATTTTGTATAAGAGGTGCACGCATGAAAGTGTGGGGTTGCCCCCCATTTCCTCCTTGTACAATGTATACCCTTCATTTTTCGTCAGGCAGGACGGTAATTGCCTTGAGGAGGACTTTGGCATTTGTTCCGCATTTTTTGAGAATCCTCTGAACCACTTTAAAGTCAGGTTGAAGGCCAGAGATTTCTTTCTACTCTGCTGTGTTTCAGGCTGAGTACACTGGCTCCCTTTTTTCAATCGCTCATTTTAACTAAAAGAAATGCAAAACCATCGATAAGTCAGCTGATTAATGTTTTAATTATAAATTATAAATATAATCTCAAAGGAAACATGCCCAAGAGAGTGTAAGGATTAGTGAGCTAAAGTTCCGCTGAGGCTAATAGTAATACATTGTCCTATTCACCCCAAAGTTTGCAAGTAACAACACCGCCAATGATATACTTAACGAAAATGAATTGTAAATTGCTTACCTTGAAATGGAGAACCCGTGGATGGTACACCATGCCTTTGAAAAAACGGTTTCCAAGATGTCATTCAACCGTAGACGGCCATCACTTCTGCTGGCAATGGCGTAGTTATAACTTCGTTTCACTCTTGGATGGTCTTCGACCAAAATTCCTCCCTTTTTTTCGTAACGTACCGAACTGGAATATCTCCTATGCACTTCCTCCTACAACAACCTTGATCTATTTCACGCACTACAGAGGAGGCCTCAGTCTTTTCCTTTGCTTTCAGTAATCTCCCTGTGTCTCAAAAGTAGTAACATACGACTGATGAAATATTAAAACGTTTTGGAAAGAAATTTTTTGAAAACAAATGTTGCTCTGGAAATTTCTTTCTAACTTAAGTACTTTTGAACTATGCG